>NC_091232.1:19523884-19651384 GCF_040958095.1 Procambarus clarkii
TTCAATTCTGACCTCCCGAACCATCCATTGTTCATCCTGTACACCCGACCATTCCCTCTGTCAATATGGACGACGCTAGTCTCAACCGTGTGGCCTCCAGCATCGAACAGCCAAACAGACAGACAGACATTCACACGTAAAGTTTGGAGTATGTAGCATGATACAAGTAATGTATTTCCATTCAGTAAGATACATATTTTGAGCTTATATTTCTTGTGAATAATGTCACCATAAATATTAAACATTTATTGTTTTTTGATACCATGGGGACGTTTGAGAGCATTTGTGTCATATATGGCACTGGGGGAATACCCGGAGTTGCCTGAGTCTGTCAGTCTGTCTCCACTCTGTCTATCTATCTATCCTTCTACCTATCTCTCTATTTATCTATATATCCACCTATCTCTCTATTTATCTATATATCCACCTATCTCTCTATTTGTATATCCATTAGTTTATATATCCATTAATCTATTCTTATATACATTCATCTATCCATCAATCTGTACATTTATACATCTATTCATTTATCTCTCCATCAACTCCGCCAACAATCAATATATCTGTCTATCCATCTATCTGCCTGTCTATCTCAGTCTATCTATTCATCTATATAACTACTATTTACCCATCAACCTATTTAAGAATGTATCTATTCATCTATTTTCCCATCTACCCATCTAGCAATCCATAAATCCTTCTATCTATATTTCTGTCTGTCCACTTGTACATCAATCAATTTGTCCATACATCTACTCATCTGTCTATTTATCTATACTTCTATCTACCCGTCGATCCCTGTTTCCATCGATCTATCCATCTACCTATCCATCTATCTATCCATCTATGCATCAACCTACACATCCATCCATCTATGCATCCATGAATTCATTCATCTGCCCTTTTCTCTGTCCATTTATCTATATAAATACATCCATCTATGAATCCATCGTTCTATCCTTCCATCTGTGCAGGCATCTATTCATTAAATTATCCATCTACCTTTCTATCCATTTATCCATTATTATTTCGATCTTGTTTTCTTTCCATTAATCTATCCATCTAGCTTTTCATCCATTAATCTATCCATTTCGCTTTCTATTTATTAATCTATCCATCTATCCATTAATCTATCTATCTATCCATCTATTCATTAATCTATCCATCTAGCTTTTTATCTATCTATCTATCTAGTAATCTTTCCAGCTAGCTTTCTATTCATCTATTTAACTATCTTTCCAACTATATTTCTAGTCATCTATCTATCCATCCACCTAATTATCTTTCTATCTATTAATCATGCCAACTATATTTCCATCTATCTATCCAACTATCTTTTCGTCTATCTATCCTTCTACCTAGACAACCATTAACCCATCCATCTATTTATCTGTCTATCCATCTTTCCAGTCATATATCCATCCATTTTTCTACTGTTCGTCTCTGTCACTAGATGTCTTTGTCTCTGCCTCTCTGTGTCTGTCTCTCTGATGAAAAGTATAGTTGTCTGCGTGTTGAGTGTCTATTACGAACCTTACCTCCTGTGGAGGTTAGTTTCAATTATAAATTGTTGGTGGACACGGTGGACAATGTGTTATTGGAATAAATCTACAGCTGATATCTGGGAGGCCGCGAGTCACCAGTAATACTCCGCCCAGCAAAGTAGTACCTTCTCAGCTGGAGATTCTTAGGAATAATGTGAACCGGAATAGCCTAACTGTGTGAGGGAAAAATGAACTCATCAAAAATCATGCACGGGGAATATGGTAAATAAAGTCAATAAAAGGTTTGGCTGAAAATGTAAAGCATAGAGTATTAAGGGGGCGATGACGCAAGAGCGGTGGGCGCCATCTTGACTTGAGGGGAGGTGTATCTTGGACGACCAGACCTTGCTAACTGAGGCTTTGTCTCCCGCCGTATAGTCAGATAAGTCATTATTACTTGTTATCAGGGTTGCAAGATAGGGTAGAGTACTCAGGCAGTATATGGTGCTGTTTTATAAGAAAGAACTGGAAAGAACAGCTAGAAAATGCAAACCTGAACCAGTGCCTTGAAAAAATAAGCTTAGTAGCACTAGAAATATGTTCAAACCGCATGCCTCTAAGAAAAAAGAGGAAGAGATGCAGATTGGAACGGGAACGTCGTTCCCTATATAGGCGAAGAAACGAATCGCGGAACAACTTGAGAGTCGCACCCTATCTCAAGAACGGCGAAGAAGGTTAGGTAGAGAAATAGAAACAATTGAACGGAAGCTACAAGAATCATACAAAACCCAGGAGAGGCAAAGAGAGCAAAAGGCCATCAGTGAAATAGAGAGAAATCCGAAATATTTTTTCTCCTATGCAAAATCAAGATAAAAAACCACATCTAGTATCGGGCCCCTGCGAAAGGGAGATGGAACTTTCACCGATGACAACAAAGAAATGAGCGAGCTACTGAGGAAGCAGTACGATTCTATTTTCAGCGAGCCATTAAACACACTAAAGATTGATAACCCAAATGAATTTTTCATGGATATGATACCAACATCAAATCATATATCAGACGTCACCCTATCCCCACTGGACTTTGAAGAAGCCATAAACAGTATGCCTATGCACTCTGCACCAGGCCCGGATTCTTGGAACTCCATATTCATAAAGAACTGTAAAAAAACACTATCGCAGGCCCTCCACATTTTGTGGAGACAATGCCTAGATACTGGCGTTATTCCTGATATACTAAAAACAGCAGAGATAGCACCACTTCATAAAGGAGGAAATAAGGCAGAGGCAAAAAATTACAGACCGATAGCACTAACATCGCGAATCATAAAAATTTTTGAGAGAGTGCTAAGAAGTAAGATCACAAAATACATGGAATCACAGCATATCCATAACCCCGGACAACATGGTTTCAGAACAGGGCGCTCTTGCCTATCGCAGTTGCTGGACCACTATGATATGGCATTAGATGCTATGGAAGACAAACAAAACGCTGATGTAATTTACACAGATCTCGCGAAAGCTTTTGATAAATGTGACCATGGTGTTATTGCACATAAAATGCGTTCAAAAAGAATTACCGGAAAAATAGGCAGATGGATCTACAATTTCCTGACCAACAGAACCCAATGTGTAATAGTCAACAAAATAAAATCCAGCCCATCAACCGTGAAGAGCTCAGTCCCCCAGGGTACTGTGCTTGCTCCAGTACTTTCTCTCATTCTCATATCAGACATAGACAAGAACACAACCTATAGCACTGTATCATCCTTTGCAGATGACACTAGGATCTTCATGAGAGTAGGCAACATAGAGGACACGGCAAACCTCCAGTCAGATGTAGATCAGGTCTTTCTATGGGCTACAGAAAATAATATGGTGTTTAACGATGATAAGTTCCAGCTCATGCGCTATGGAAAAAATGAAAATATAAAAACGGAATCCACGTACAAAACTCCGGCAAATCATAACATAGAACGAAAAGGCAATGTAAAGGATCTGGGTGTACTCATGTCGGAAGACCTTACCTTTAAAGAACACAATAAAGTAGCCGTCACAACTGCAAGAAAAATGACAGGTTGGATAACAAGAACTTTTCACACTAGAGATGCTATACCGATAATGATACTTTTCAAAACGCTTGTGCTCTCTAGAGTGGAGTACTGCTGCACAATGACAGCCCCTTTCAAAGCTGGAAAATTGCTGACCTGGAGAGCGTGCAGAGATCCTTTACTGCTAGAATCCACTCAGTAAAACATCTAAACTATTGGGACCGACTAAAGAGCCTAAAACAGTACTCCCTTGAGCGCAGGTGGGAGAGGTACATAATAATTTACACGTGGAAAATATTAGAGGGGCTGGTCCCAAACCTGAACACAGAAATAACATCACATGGGACCAGAAGACATGGCAGGATGTGCAGAATACCCCCGTTGAAAAGCAGAGGTGCAACAGGTACTCTGAGAGAGAACTCTATCAACATCAGAGGTCCGAGACTGTTCAACACGCTTCCACTACACATAAGGGGCATAACTGGCCGACCCCTCACAGTGTTCAAGAGAGAACTGGATAAACACCTCCAAAGGATACCTGATCAACCAGGCTGTGACTCATACGTCAGGCTGCGAGCAGCCGCGTCCAACAGCCTGGTTGATCAGTCCGGCAACCAGGAGGCCTGGTCGACGACCGGGCCGCGGGGACGCTAAGCCCCGGAAGCACCTCAAGGTAAGGAGAGTCCAAGATTGATTGATTGATGAAGATTAAGACATCCAAAAGGTGGCACGGGCACGAATAGCCCATAAGTGGTGGCCCTCTTGAGCCATTACCAGTATCAATAGATGATACTGGAGATCTGTGGAGGTGCGGCAGCACCCTGCGTGACGGGAGATGTCTCCCGTGGAGAGTCCAAGTTTCCTAAAAGTTTCAATCCGCTCTCGCACAAGATAGCACATATATGAGTTAATGCTTAAAGTCAATATGTTGAATATGAATTAGTACATATGTGGTATATTCCCAGTTACATTTTTTCCAAGGCCCAAACTCTTCCTCACGTACCAATTTACGTCTCACAGTACCCGTCCATCGCCATAGACAGCAGAATAGTCGTGATTGGTTCAATTATAATGAAAATTGTAGTTTTCAAGTCCCACATAGGTTGTGAAATTTACCTGCTATTGTCCATGCTCTTAGAATATTACAGATCAGCTACATCCTATTGAAGGCTCGTAGTTTTGTTTTGAGAACTATTAGTTCTTTTTAGATAATTATAATAAGCACTATAAATTATTACATAGAATAATAGTGCTTCACCAATAAACATTATATACACTAGTTTGTGCTTTAAAAATCTTTAAAGAATGTATTCTAGGAACGTAAACAGAAACCGATGTTACGTTAGAATGTCTATGGGGTAAACTATTGCAAACAGGATAGTATAGTGTCTACTGTTCCGAACCATAATGAAATCTGACCCAAGTAGCAATTGGGTCAACCAATGTGTTGCGTTTCCACAATGGGGTTGCCCAAGTTAAAATTGGCAAACGTCGATTTTAATGTTCAAAATTTTCCCATAGATATGAAGTCCCCATGGCACAGTGATAAAACACTGACCTGACTTAACCTAACCAAACCTAACATTAATAAACCTTTGGATTTTTGGTTTAATAAGTTATCAAGAGCCCCAACAATATTCTTTGGGTGTTCACCGATTTTAACTTGGGCGACCATTATGCAGACGCAACACATGGGTTAACCCAATTGACAGTCTGGTCAGATTCTAACAAGGGTTCAACCATCTACTACCTACTGCAGGATGGGTATAGTGTCAACTACCATCAGTTAGGTGGGTAAGGGGTCCATACCACTTGTAGGGTGGGTCTGGGCCCAATAACTACTCATAGGATAGGTATGGGGTCCCCTACCGCCTACTGGATGGGTATATGGTCCACTACCACACACAGGATGTGTATGGCGTCCACTACCCCCTGCAGGATGAGTATGGGGTCCACTAATGCCCACAGGATGAATATAGGGATCCACTACCACCTACAACATGGATATGGGGTCCACAAGATGGATATGGGGTCCACAAGATGGATATGGGGTCCACAATATGGATATGGGGTTCACAAGATGGATATAGGGTACACTACCACACACAGGAAGGGTATCTGGTCCAATACTGCCCACAGGATGGGTATGAGGTCCACTACCACCTACAAGATGGGTATGGGGTCCACTACCACCCACAGGATGGGTATGGGATCCACTACCACCCCCAGGATGAGTATAGGGTCTACTACCACCAACAAGATGGGTGTGGGGTCAACTAGCACCCACAAGATGATTATGGGGTCCACTACCACCCACAAGATGGGTATGGGATCCACTACCACCCACAGGATGGGTATAGGGTCCATTACTAACCACAGGATGGGTACGGGGTCCACTACCACCCACAAGATGAGTATGGTGTCCACTACCACCGACAAGATGGGTATGGGGTCCACTACCATCCACAAGATAGGTATGGGGTCTGTCATGTTCACAGAAAACGGTACCATCCGTTTTCTATGTGCGGCGGCTCAGACACCGGGAGAAGGTAAACAGAGAGAGTACAGGACGCTACCAGCTTGGAAGCAGCTAGTCACGTAATCGTTTATAAGTATTAAAGTCAGTAAGCAAGCCATGACTTTGTATCAACCCTACAACCAAAACTTCCTCAGTAACACACAACACCACAGGGTCCACTGGGTATGGGGTCCACTAGCTATAGGTATGATAGGTATGGGGTCCACTACCACCCACAAGATGGGTATGTGGTCCTCTAACACCCCAAAGGATGGGTAAGAGGTCCACTAACACCCACAAGATCGGTATGGGGTCCGATCTTATGGGCGTTAGTGGACCCCATACCCACAAGATGGGTATGGGGTCCACTACTACCCACAAGATTGGTATGGGGTCCACTACCACCCACAAGATAGGTATGGGGTCCACTACCACCCACAAGATGGATATGGGGTCCACTACCACCCACAAGATGGGTATGGGGCCCACTACCACCCACAAGATTGGTATGGGGTCTACTACCACCAACAAGATTGGTATGGGGTCCACTACCACCCACAAGATGGGTATGGGGTCCATTACCACCCACAAGATAGGTATGGGATCCACTACCACCCACAAGATGGGTATGGGTTCCACTACCACTCACAAGATGGGTATGGGATCCACTACCACCCACAAGATAGGTATGGGGTCCACTACCACCCACAAGATAGGTATGGGGTCCACTACCACCCACAGGATGGGTATAGGGTCCACTACGCCCACAAGATGGGTACGAGGTCCACTACCGCCGACAAGATGGGTTTGGGGTCCACTACCGCCCACAAGATGGGTATGGGGTCCACTACCGCCCACAATATGGGTATGGGGTCCACTAACGCCCACAAGATTGGTATGGGGTCCCGGAAGCACCTCAAGGTAAGATAAGGTAGTAACATAAATTGGTAAATCATAAATATTGTAAGTTAAGAATCTGATGCATGTGTGTTTATTTTTTTTTTTTTGGGGGGGGGGGGTGGAGCGATACTCTTGGTAAGGGAGAGTGGCAGGTAATCTTAGACGTGCGGTCAACGTGGGGTCGGGTGGGGGGGGGGTCAAACCCACCCTCCAACATCTGGGTATAGTACCAGCCTCCACAACAACACTCCCCCAGCCTCCAGCTGGTGCTTGTAGATGCCTCATCTAACCTCACTTATGTCACACATTAACCTACAGTTCCTGTGTATGTATGTATGTATGTATGTATGTATGTATGTATGTATGTATGTATGTATGTATGTATGTATGTATGTATGTATGTATGTATGTATTTATGCATGTATGTATGTATGTATGTATGTATGTATGTATGTATGTATGTATGTATGTATGTATGTATGTATTTATGTATGTATGTATGTATGTATGTATGTATGTATGCATGTATGTATGTATGTATGTATGTATGTATGTATGTATGTATGCGGTCATATTCAATGTAAAAAAAAAAAAATATATATATATATATATATATATATATATATATATATATATATATATATATATATATATATGTCGTACCTAGTAGCCAGAACGCACTTTTTGGCCTACTATGCAAGGCCCGATTTGCCTAATAAGCCAAGTTTTTCTGAATTAATATATTTTCTCTAATTTTTTTCTTATGAAATGATAAAGCTACCCATTTCATTATGTATTAGGTCAATTTTTTTTTATTGGAGTTAAAATTAACGTAGATATATGACCGAACCTAACCAACCCTACCTAACCTAACCTAACCTATCTCTATAGGTTAGGTTAGGTTTGGTAGCCGAAAAAGTTAGGTTAGGTTAGGTTAGGTAGGTTAGGTAGTCGAAAAACAATTAATTCATGAAAACTTGGCTTATTAGGCAAATCGGGCCTTGCATAGTAGGCAGAGAAGTGCGTTCTGGCTACTAGGTACGACATATATATATATATATATATATATATATATATATATATATATATATATATATATATATATATATATATATATATATATACCTAGCAACCAGAACGCACTTCTCAGCCTACTATGCAAGGCCCGATTTGCCTAATAAGCCAAGTTTTCATTAATTAATTGTTTTTCGACTACCTAACCTACCTAACCTAACCTAACCTAACTTTTTCGGCTACCTAACCTAACCTAACCTCTAAAGATAGGTTAGGTTAGGTTAGGTAGGGTTGGTTAGGTTCGGTCATATATCTACGTTAACTTTAACTCCAATAAAAAAAAATTGGCCTCATACATAATGAAATGGGTAGCTTTATCATTTCATAAGAAAAAAATTGAGAAAATATATTAATTCAAGAAAACTTGGCTTATTAGGCAAATCGGGCCTTGCATAGTAGGCTGAGAAGTGCGTTCTGGCTACTAGGTACGACATATATATATATATATATATATATATATATATATATATATATATATATATATATATATATATATATATATATATATATATATATATATATATATATATATATATATATGTCGTACCTAGTAGCCAGTAGGCACTTCTCAGCCTACTATGCGAGGCTCGATTTGCCTAATAAGCCAAGTTTTCCTGAATTAATATATTTTCTCTATTTTTTTTCTTATGAAATGATAAAGCTACCCATTTCATTATGTATGAGGTCAATTTTTTTTTATTGGAGTTAAAATTAACGTAGATATATAACCGAGCCTAACCAACCCTACCTAACCTAACCTAACCTATCTTTACAGGTTAGGTTAGGTTTGTATGTATGTATGTATGTATGTATGTATGTATGTATGTATGTATGTATGCATGTATGCATGTATGTATGTATGTATGTACTCACCTATTTGTACTTGCGGGGGTTGAGCTCTGGCTCTTTGGTCCCGCCTCTCAACTGTCAATCAACTGGTATACAGGTTCCTGAGCCTATTGGGCTCTATCATATCTACACTTGAAACTGTGTATGGAGTCAGTCTCCACCACATCACTTCCTAATGCATTCCATTTGTCAACCTCTCTGACACTAAAAGAAGTCCTTCTAATATCTCTGTGGCTCATTTGGGCACTCAGTTTCCACCTGTGTCCCCTAGTGCGTGTGCCCCTTATGTTAAATAACCCGTCTTTATCTACCCTGTCAATTCCTCTGAGAATCTTGTATGTGGTGATCATATCCCCCCTAACTCTTCTGTCTTCCAGCGAAGTGAGGTTTAATTCCCAAAGTCTCTCCTCGTAGCTCATACCTCTCAGCCCGGGTACTAGTCTGGTGGCATACCTTTGAACTTTTTCCAGTTTAGTCTTAGCTTGACTAGATATTGACTCCATGCTGGAGCCGCATACTCCAGGATTGGTCTGACATATGTGGTACACAAAGTTCTGAATGATTCCTTGCACAAGTGTCTAAATGCCGTTTTATGTTAGTCAACCTGGCATATGTTGCTGATGCTATCCTCTTGATATGCGCTTCAGGGGACAGGTCTGGCGTGATATCAACCCCCAGGTCTTTCTCTCTCTCTGACTCGTGTAGAATTTCTTCTTCCAAATGATACCTTGTAACTGGCCTCCTGCTCCCTACACCTATCTTCATTATATTTGCTTGGGTTAAACTCTAACAACCATTTGTTCGACCATTCCTTTAGTTTGTCCAGGTCTTCTTGAAGCCTCAAGCTGTCCTCCTCTGTCTTTATCCTTCTCATAATTTTGGCATCGTAAGCAAACATTGAGAGGAATGAGTCAATGTATGTATGTATGTTTGTATGTATGTATGTATGTATGTATGTATGTATGTATGTATGTATGTATGTATGTATGTATGTATGTATGTATGTATGTATGTATGTACGTATGCATGTATGTATGTATGCATGTATATATGTATGCATGTATGAATGTATGTATCTATGTATGTATGTATGTATGTATGTATGTATGTATGTATGTATGTATGTATGTATGTATGTATGTATGTATGTACGTACGTATGTATGTATGTATGTATGTATGTATGTATGTATGTATGTATGTATGTATGTATGTATGTATGTATGTATGTATGTATGTATGTATGTATTCCCAATCACGTTAAAGACTCCCCCTCTATCATCCAGTTTAAGAGAAAAACAACTATGTACTAAATAATCAACTCCTCGTAACTTTAATTATGCTGACATTCCTATCTCTATTCAGACTGTGCCTACCATCATTATAGGTGATTATAACGCTAGGCATAGGAATATTGGTATTCTTTATACACAGCATAGAACATTGGTATAACAATTATGAGCCTGAGAATGCACAACAGTTTTATGATGACCTCATAAATAATACCTATGAAGCCATCAAAAATAGTGAGTCACGCCAAACAAAAAGAAGTACTGGTAAACAGGTCAGACACAACCAGTACTATGATGATGCTAAACTGAAAGTGCTTAAATCAATTGCTAGACAGACAGGTAAAGCATATAAGAGCCTTAGAACTCCTCAAATGTTAAAACTGTTTCAGGCCGCGCTTGCAGCGGCAAGGGAGAGAATGACTGAACTGAGACAAAATGAATGGGAGGGTTTTGTTAGTGAACTTAACCTGCATACTCCCCTGGGCAAAGCCTGGAAAGGCATAAACAAAATTATTGGTAAAAATAGTAGGCAAGTTTCACACCCAAACCCGCTACAGAAAGCCAATCAGTTAGTTGCAAAATGGGCTCAGGTTTCCAGCCTTGGAATGTTACCAGCTAGCCCTAGGGAGAAATTGCAGGAGAGGTCCACAGACAGAAGTGCTCTCATAAATTTCATGTTGAGCAAGCAACATGATGAATGTGATGTTCCATATACAGATTATGAATTGGATGCAGCCCTCTCCAGGGGCAGTAGCACTGCTCCTGGTGAGGACGGTATCACCTATGATATTCTAAGACTCCTACATCGTGTACCCGGTAACCCATTATTAGAGTTGTTTAATGCCAGCTATGTCACTGGGCAGTTGCCTGTATCATGGACCACCAGTCATACGGTACCTGTACCAAAGCCTGGCCAACCTGATGCTTTCCGCCCCATCTCACTGACCAGTTGCATGTGCAAAACCTTTGAGAGAATGGTGCTTAATAGATTATTGTATAGAGTTAAAGAGCACATGTCACCTGATATCAATGGTTTCACACATGGTAAAAGTGTACACAACTGTATCACAACCTTTCTTACTGTTCATGGAGATAAAAGGCACAAGTACACAACATTTCTTGATTTAAAAAATGCCTTTGATATTGCTAATAGGGAAGTGATTATGTATGAATTAGCGAGAATGGATATAGGGGGACATTTATTACAATGGATACGAGGCTATCTTACCAACCGGAAGTCCTCTGCACTGTTCCAAGCTACAAGAGTGAAACTAAAGTAATGCAACTAGGCACCCCACAAGGAGGAGTGCTTTGTCCTACCTTGTTTAATGTTCTAATTAATGCTTTACTAAAATCAATCCCAACTAGTCCGGCAAACATCACTATCAGCTATGCAGATGACATCCTTGTGCATACTAACACCCACCGCGAAATGCAAACAGTCTTAAATTGTATACATACAGCTTGTGAGAGCCTTGGTCTTGTAATCAACGCTGCTAAAACTAAGGTATTTAACAGACAAATTGGCAACCGCAAAAGTGGACCACGAAAACTTAAGATAGACAACATACCAATAGACTATGTCTCTTCTTTCAAATACCTTGGAGTCTCTGTCCCTTGTACCTCAACTGCAGTCAATAAGTTACATCAACAATGTAGAGACAGACTCAAGGCTCTCAGAACTGTAGTGGGGTACAGCCCGAAATATGGTGTTAATATTAGAATAGCAAGAATGATGTATTTAGCGTATATAAGGTCTCTGATAGACTATCATGCACCAGCTTTGGTCCTGCAGAATGGCAAAAGTATTGATAGACTGGAAAAAATGCAAAATGAAGCACTCAGAATTATACTTGGCTGTCCTATAACTACCAAAGTTCTCAACATGCGGAAAGAATTAAATATACTTAGCATTCGAGATAGAATATTTGAAATTAATCTTATGATGGGACTAAAGCTGCTGCGTGATAACAAAAACAACATTGTGTCAGTTGCACTGTTAGAACACATACGAAATGGAACTAGCGAGTCTAAATGGATCCAAAGAACTGCCACTCATATTAAAATGATGGGACTGCACGATGTATATACAGATGAAAGAGTACAGCACTTCCTTCCACCCTGGCAGATAGTACCTTTTGACATCCTGACCCCTGCATACCCCTCCAAGAAACTAATCACAAGCAACCCTCATGCTCAGCTTGCTGCTAAATTAAGCACCATAGAACACATTCACAATATACAAGCTGAAAACAACATTGCACAGACCATATACACTAACGGATCAATACAGCTACAGGGAGGGCAGGAAGTGCTGTTATTGCTCATCAGCCCGATGGCAGCACAATTCAAAGAAATATCCGAATTAGTAACTGGGCGTCCACAATGCAAGCCGAGTTGGTAGCGATACTGGTAGCACTCGAAATTATTGACAACACTGAAGTAGACAGCTTAATTATTTCTGACTCCCTATCCTCACTACGAGCAATAAACAGTTTGTAATCAAGTAATAACGTGCTTGTCTTGGAAGCTAGACGTAGATATGTAAGAATACTTAGCAAGAGGGTAAATATAAAAATGTTGTGGATTCCTTCTCACATTGGCATGCAGGAACATGACAAAGTTGACGCCCTTGCTAAGGCTGCAGTAAATAAAGACAGTATTGAATGGAATCTTGAGTTATCAAATAGGTCCCTTAAAAGTGTCATTAGACGAGAACTCCTAGATGGATTTGAAGAAAGTAGAACAGTGCAAACTGGAACTAGTAGGTCCATTGTTCATCACAATGAAATGTGTGAAGTAAAACATGTGTATGGGGCAAGTAACAAAGTCAGTAGACTAACAGATGTTGTCACAACTCGTATAAGACTTGGCTACAAGTATCTCTGGCTTGTATAGGGATCTAGATGAAGTAAAGTGTAAAGTGTGTGGACATAGGCAGGGACACACACTCGAGCACTATATCTTGGATTGTTGTAAAATTGAGCCTTTTAGAGATAAATCTAAGCTCACTCTGTATGATATGGCAACCTATCTTATTACCATGGATAAATTACCGGAAATCCTTGCACTGTACCCACATTTTGCTTCCAGTAGATGAACGACATATGAGATTCAGAAACAAGTAGTGTATTGTGAGGACTAATAATAAACAGAAGCTTCCCTATGACTCTGTAATATCCCCATTGGCCAAACTATTATGTATTAACGACAAGACCTACCATTAATGTATGAAGACTTACTGTAAATATGTAGCTCTTGTAATAGCACTTTCTCTGTAACTAGCTGACATTGTATCTATAAGGTGTGAAGGATTGAAGAAATTGTTTATGTAATAATCTAAGATGAGGTCTGATAAAGACCTTTTGTGCCCTCTGTAATGCTTTTGCGCTACCGCTCACAGGATGAGTATGGAGTGCACAATAAACTAGTCGCCTTCGGCGGCAACAATAAAAAAATCGCAGTTCAGTAATCGTAACGGCAACCAACTCGTGTCACAATTAGGTAGTCACGATGATGCACAGATTGTGGGTGACCTTGAACCGACGCATATCTATGGAGGTATTCTTGATCTATGTCTGGGTGTCAACGTCTCCCACACCGTGTCAATAGTGCCAGATATGGCGTCTGATCATCTGGCCATATTAGCCACTGTAAGCATTGGAAGCTCTATCCTCCCCGGCGGAATGTTCAAGCGGAAGAGGCTGGCTGTGTCCATCCATCGACGAGACAATCTTGTTGCTCGTGTGTCAGAAAAATGCTGCAGAGATCGCGCACCCTAATCATCTGCACAGAGCAAATGAGCTTGTTGATGCTTGGGCCACGACTTCCATCTTTGACAGTCTTCCTCTACCCACACAGATCGAGTTAAATAATAGATATACTGATAGGGCAAGGCTCCTTGACTTTATGCTTCATCAAGAGGATGACTGTGACATGATTTTTACTGAATACGAACTAGATTCTGCTCTACATAAAGGCAAAGCTACATCACCCGGGGAGGATGGAGTTACTTACGGCATACTGCGTATGCTTCTGTTAGTTCCTGCGTATGCTTCTGTTAGTTCCAGGTAATCCCTTGCTTGAATTGTATAATAAGAGCTATGTAACTGGGGAGCTTCCAAAGTCATGGACCAACAGTCTTATTATGACCAGACGAGACACTACAATGTGAAGGGACGACGACGTTTCGGTCCGTCCTGGACCTTTCTCAAGTCGATTGTGATCGACTTGAGAATGGTCCAGTACGGACCGAAACGTCGTCGTCCCTTCACATTCTAGTGTGTGGTCTGGTCATCATACTTTAGCCACGTTATTGTGACTCATCGCCTGCGAACAGTCTTATTATTCCAATTCCTAAACCAAACCAGCAGAGTGCTTTTCACCCAATCTCCCTCACTAGTTAACTCTGTAAGTGTCTTGAGAGGATGGTTCTCAACCGCCTCCTTTACAGAATTAGTAACATGTTGTCTCCCCAGATATATGGCTTTACGCATGGAAAGAGTGTACATCACTGTATTACCACATTCCTCACCCTGCATACTGATAGGTCATATACCACTTTCCTAGATCTTAAGTCAGCCTTTGACATTGCTAACCCACACGTCATTCTGAGCGGACTTGCTAAAATGAATGTTGGAGGATGGCTTCTATGGTGGATAAGAGGCTATCTATCCAACAGGAAGTCATCTGTACTGTTCCAAGGGCATAAGAGTGTAACGAGAGATTTTGGCACTCCACAGAGAGGTGTCCTTAGTCCTTCTCTGTTCAACGTGTTAATCAATGCACTTTTAAACTTAGTAACTAGAAGGCCCAGCAAACACATACTTAGCTATACGGATGATATACTGATCCACACCAATGGGTATACCAACACCCAAAATGTTCTGAACTCTGCATTGTACACATGTCAGGAACTATGCTTAGTCATCTCAGTAGAGAAAACAAGGATCCTGAACCGACACCCACCCAGACGGGGTGGGGCCGTTCGCAAAATGCAGTTGAATGATGGCTCTCTGTTCAACTATGTAACCAGATACAAATACCTGGGGCTTGAGGTTCTACTGTACAGCAGTGTTGTAGCCAGACTGGGTCGCCAATGTAGAGAGAGGGCCCGTGCTCTCAAGGCTGTGGCAGGCTACCATCCAAGCTATGGCGCAAATGTGAGAATTGGCATAATGGTGTATCTCTCGTATATTAGGTCTCTGATTAATTATGCTGCACCCATGCTTGCTCTAGTCCCTGAGAGAATGCTTGGAGGTTGGAAAAGATGCAAAACGAAGCCATGAGGATTATCCTCGGATGCCCCCCGTACAACTAAATTACTAAACATGAGGAAAGAACTGAATGTTTCATGTGTAAGTGATCGTATCATTGAAATTAATGCTTTGATTGGTATCAAGATGCTTAGGCTAACCCACCCTAACCCCTTCACTGAAGCCCTCCAACCCTTCTTCCTTGAAGGTCAGCATCCCTGCAAATGGATTACCAAGACTGCCACTGTGCTCAGAATATATAATATTCATCACCTCCACCAAGAGAGACAACAACAACACTTTCCTGCCCCATGGGAGATCATACTTTCCAAATTACTGTCCTCCCCTTTCCCACCCAAGAAGCTGATTAAAGAACAAGCCATGCTTCGACAAGAAGCATAGTACAATGCCTTAAGCCAAATTGATGCTTTAGTCAGAGAGCGCTCCCTTTCCCACATTATTTACACTGATGGATCCTCGCATCAGTCCCATGGTGCAGCTGGAAGTGCAGTTGTTGTGACAGGGAGAGATGGTTCCTCCTCCCATGAGTGTGGAGCACGACTAAGTAACTGGGCCTCCACTCTTCAAACATAATTGGTTGCCATAATCCTTGCACTCGAGCGCGTATCTGTGTCTGAAGCTAGACACTGATATAATGAAATAATATGTGATGGAGTCAGGGTCTGTCTTCTGTGGATTCCTTCCCATATTGGTCTCCGAATACATGATAGAACTGATGAGTTGGCCAAGACTCTTGCTCGTGAAGAGGGAATTGCTTTCCAACTTGGACTGCCCATGGGCAGCCTGAGGGCAGTAATATTCCGGGAACATCAACTGAATTTCGGAGACTTGAGGCAAAGTGAAATTCACACCAGTTACTCCATCTATCATCATTCTATTATGCAGGAAGTACCACACGTCTATGGGTCATCCAGTAAAGTTAGCAGACTTCTAGATGTTACCACTGCTAGGCTTAGGCTCGGCTACAAGTACCTCTGGGAATTTGTAACGTCTGCTGATGTAGATTTGACTAAATGTAAACTCTGTCAGCAGAACTATTCGCATACTTTGCGTCATTATATAATGGAATGTGAAAAAATCGCGGAATTCAAAGATAACACCATTAATGGTGTCCAAGAAATTTGTAAGTACTTCATTCATAATGTTGTGCTGCCCGAAATCTTAGCGAAGTTTCCAAAATTTGCTTACTGTAGGTAATGCATGCACATGACTGTAAAGCTGCCGCCCAGTTGGGTGGGTGTGCATCACATGACTGCAAAGCTGCCGCCCAGTTGGGTGGGTGTGCAGCAAGACTAGTAACAGTGTGATTCACCATAGATGTAAAGGGCCTTGTATAGTGACTGTTGTGAGCCTCTTGTTGAATCACTTGTGATACAAAAGATTATTGATGTGTGTATTTGTGTAGGTGATTGAATATGTATGTGTTTATATGTATATGTACATGTTTTTTTTTAATTTTTGAATTACCATCAACAGTGAAAAGAACTGTAAGAAAGATAGAGAAAATTCGTGTTAGAATTATTAATCTTACTTTTTCGGTCATATTTAATAATATATGTACATGTATATATAAGTATGTGTCCATGTATATATAACATTAATAATTGTGTAACTAGCGTCAAAAGATTGTTATTTTCTTAGCTAAACGAACTAGATGGTTCAGTTCCTGAACCAATTATGTGCCTCTGTAATCTTTTACACCACCGCCCACGGGATGGGTATGGGATGCATAATAAAGAAAGAAATTGAATTGTAGCTTACCTTATCTCCTAAATGTCAACATATGTCAGTTCAGTTCATGCTGTTGATCTCAATTAGTCTTAAGTCTTAGTTTTTAAGGTTTTTCCCAGATCTTGCCCAAAACGCTGTGCATATTAGTGCTTTAGGCATAGTATACCTGGTTGATACCTGATTGATGGGGTTCTAGGAGTTCTACTCCCCAAGCCCGGCCCGAGGCCAGGCTTGACTTGTTAGAGTTTGGTCCACTAGGCTGTTGCTTGGAGCGGCCCGCAGGCCCACATACCCACCACAGCCCGGTTGGTCCGGCACTCCTTGGAGGAATAAATCTAGTTTTCTCTTGAAGATGTCCACGGTTGTTCCGGCAATATTTCTAATGCTTGCTGGGAGGACGTTGAACAACCGCGGACCTCTGATGTTTATACAGTGTTCTCTGATTGTGCCTATGGCACCTCTGCTCTTCACTGGTTCTATTCTGCATTTTCTTCCATATCGTTCACTCCAGTACGTTGTTATTTTACTGTGTAGATTTGGTACTTGGCCATCCAGTATCTTCCAGGTGTATATTATTTGATATCTCTCTCGTCTTCTTTCTAGTGAGTACATTTTGAGGGCTTTGAGACGATCCCAATAATTTAGGTGCTTTATTGCGTCTATGCATGCCGTATATGTTCTCTATATTCCCTCTATTTCAGCAATCTCTCCTGCTCTGAAAGGGGAAGTGAGTACTGAGCAGTACTCAAGACGGGACAACACAAGTGACTTGAAGAATACAACCATTGTGATGGGATCCCTGGATTTGAAAGTTCTCGTAATCCATCCTATCATTTTTCTGGCTGTCGCAATATTTGCTTGGTTATGCTCCTTAAACGTTAGGTCGTCAGACATTATTATTCCCAAATCCTTTACATGCTGTTTTCCTACTATGGGTACATTTGATTGTGTTTTGTACTTTGTATTATGTGTAAGGTCCTCATTTTTACCATAACTGAGTACCTGGAATTTATCACTGTTAAACATCATGTTATTTTCTGATGCCCAGTCGAAAACTTTATTAATATCAGCTTGAAGTTTTTCAGTGCCTTCAGCCGAGATAATTTTCATACTGATTTTTGTGTCATCTGCAAAGGATGATACGAAGCTGTGTCTTGTATTTTTGTCTATATCTGATATGAGAATAAGGAAAAGCAGCGGTGCAAGGACTGTATCCTGAGGTACAAAGCTTTTAACTGCACTTGGACTAGATTTTATATGGTTGACCGTTACTCGCTATTTCCTGTTTGACAGAAAACTGAATATCCAGCGTCCTACTTTACCGGTTATTCCCATTGACTTCATTTTGTGTGCTATCACGTCATGGTCACATTTATCGAAAGCCTTTGCGAAGTCCGTGTATATCACATCAGCATTCTGTTTTTCTTCTAATGCCTCAGTAACTTTGTCGTAGTGATCTAGTAGCTGTGAGAGGCACGATCTTCCCGCTTGAAATCCATGTTGGCCTGGGATGTGAAGGTCATTGGTCTCCATGAAATTGGTGACCTGACTCCTAATCACTCTCTTAAATACTTTTATGATGTGCGATGTTAGTGCAACTGGTCTCTAATTCTTTACCAATGCTTTGCTCCCTCCTTTGTGTAGAGGGGCTATGTCTGCTACTTTAAGTGCATCTGGTATCTCCCCCGTGTCCAAGCTCTTCCTCCACACTACACTGAGCGCATGTGCAACCGGCACTTTGCATTTCTTTATAAATATTGAATTCCATGAGTCTGGACCTGGGGCCGAGTGCATGGGCATGTTTTCAATTTCTCTTTCAAAGTTTAGTATGCTCGTGTTGATATCTGTTATATTTACAGGGGTTTGAATATCCCGCATAAAGAAATTGTCTGGATCTTACACTTTCATGTTGTTTATTGGAGTGCTAAACATGTCCTCATACTGCTTTTTTAGGATTTCACTAATTTCTTTGTCATCCTCCGTGTATGAACCTTCACTTGTACGAATAGGTACAATACTGGCAGTGGTTTTTGCTCTTGATTTCGCATATGTGAAAAAATATTTTGGCTTTTTCTTTATTTCCTGATTTGCTTTCTGTTCTAACTGCCTTTCTTCAGTTTCATATGAGTGTTTCAATTTCCGCTCGATTTCTTCAATCTCCCTATTTAAATTACTCCTTCTTTGACGGGAAATTCGTGTCTGCATAAGGAGTTCCGTTATTTTTTTTCCTGCGTTTATAGTGTCGTCTGCGTTCTCTTTCTACGTTTGATCTCTTTCTGGCTTTCCTCAAAGGAACATGTTTCAGACAGACTTGATCAGCTTCCGAAGTCAGTTTTTCTATTCCTTCTGTAGGACTTGTATTACTTAGAACAGTTTCCCATGGAATGTTTGTAAGTTCCCTGTTTATTATCTCTCAGTCTATCCTTTTATTATTAAAATTGAATTTACTGAATAGCCCCTCTCGCTTTATCAACGTTTTAGGTCTATTCTGAGTATTGATGGTCGTTTGCACTTCAATGAGCTTGTGATCTAAGTATGTGGTATCTGATATCGTAATGTCTCTGATAATGTCTTCATTGTTCGTAAAGACCAGATCTAAAATATTTTCATTTCTCGTTGGCTCCGATATTTGCTGATTGAGTGAAAATTTTTCACAGAATCTAAGTAGTTCTCTAATCTGTGGTTGGTTAGTTCCTGATAGATTTCCTGGTATAATATTATTGTTTGCTATTTTCCACCTGAGACTAGGCAAGTTGAAGTCACCTAGGAAGATAATATCAGGTATCGGGTTCTCCAAATTATCAAGGCTATTCTCTATTTTGTTTATCTGTTCTGTGAATTCCTCAGCCGTTGCATCTAGCGGTTTGTATATTAGAATAATCACTAAATTTAGTTTCTATATTTTTATTCCCAGTACATCTACCACCTCATTTGTAACGTTTAGGAGCTCCGAGCATACAAGGTCTTCCCTAGTATACAGACCCACTCCTCCATGTGACCTAATTTTCCTATCACACCTGTATACGTTATATCCAGGAATCCAGATCACTGTCCAACAATTCCCCTGCATGGGTTTCTGTGCAAGCTCCAAATACTGCATTTGACTCCGTGAGGAGGCCATTTATGAACTGTACTTTGTTGTTTGTTCTTGTTTTCAGTCCTTGTATGTTGGCAAAGATGATTGAGGTTACTCTATTAGTGATAGTTTGAATGGGAGACTTTTACGGCAAGCCCATTATGCGTGGACATAATGAGTTTGTTCTGACCAGTACTGATTGTTGTAGGGCAGTTGCCTGTCGTTCCCTTTCGGTGTGTAATTGTATCTGTAATTCTGGAATGCAAGTGGATCTGGCATCCAGTTCCATACATTCTCCATGCTGCTCCTTATGAATTCTCTTTCGGTCAGGTATAAAAAATTATAGAGTTTCCTGGATATATAAGGGCGGGTATCCGTACAGGGGTGGGATATATGAGGGCGGGCACCCGTACAAAGGTGGGATATATGCAGGTGGGCACCCGTTCAGGGGTGGGATATATGCGAGCGGACACCCTTACACGGGTGGGATATATGAGGGCGGCCACCCGTACGGGGGTGGGATACATGCAGGCGGGCACCCGTACGGGGGTGGGATAAATGCAGGCGGGCACCCGTACAGGGGTGGGATATATGCGGGGGAGGGCGGGCACCCGTACAGGGGTGGGATATATGAGGGCGGGCACCCATAGAGGGGTGGGATATATGAGGGTGGGTACCCGTTCAGGGAGTTAGATATATGAGGGTGGGCACCCGTACAGGGGTGGGATATATAAGGCCGGGCACCCGTACAGGGGTGGGATATACGAGGGTGGGCACCCATACAGGGGTGGGATATATGAGGGTGGGCACCCGTTCAGGGGGTGAGATATATGAGGGCGGGCACCCGTACAGGAAATGATATAGGAGAGCGGGCACCCATACAAGGGTAGGATATAGGAGGGCGGGCACCCATACAGGGGTGGGATATATGAGGGTGGGCACCCGTTCAGGGGGTGAGATATATGAGGGCGGACACCCGTACAGGGGTGGGATATAGGAGGGCGGGCACCCATACAGGGGGTGGGATATAGGAGGGCGGCCACCTGTACAGAGGTGGATATATGAGGGCAGGCACCCATACAGGGGTGAGATACATGCGGGCGGGAACCAGTACAGGGGTGGGATATATGAGGGCGGGTACCCATAGAGGGGTGGTATATATGATTGCGGGCACCCGTACAGGGTTGGGATATCGGAGGGCGGGCACCCATACAGGGGTGGGATATATGAGAGTGGGCACCCGTACATGGTTTGGATATATGAGAGCGGGCAACAGTAGAAGGGTAGGATATATGAGGGCGGGCACCCACACACAGGTGGGATATATGCAGGCGGGCACCCGTAGAAGGGTGGGATATATGACGGCAGGTACCCGTACAGGGGGTGGGATATAAGAAGGCGGGCACCCATACAGGGGGTGGGATATATGAGGGCGGGCACCCGTACAGGGGTGGGACATATGAGGGCGGGCACCCATACAGGGGTGGGATATATGAGGCCGGGCACCCGTACGGGTATGGGATATATGAGAGTGGGCACCCGTTAAGAGGAGGGATATATGAAGGCAGGCATCCATACAGGGGTGGGATATATAAGGGCGGGCACACGTACAGGGGGTGGGATATATGAGGTAGGGCACACGTACAGGAGTGGGACATATGAAGGCGGGAACCCGTACAGGGGTGGGATATATGAAGGCAGGCACCCGTACAAGGGTGGGATATATGAGGGCGGGCACCCATAGAGGGGTGGGATATATGAGGGCGGGCACCAGAACAGGAGTGGGATATATGAGGGCGGGCACCCGTACAGGAGTGAGATATTTTGGGGCGGGCACCCTTAATAGGGTGGGCACCCGTACAGGGGTGAGATATATTAGGGCGGGCACCCGTACTAGGGTGAGATATATTAGGGCGGGCACCCGTACAGGGGTACGATATATAAGAGCAGGCACACGTACATGGGTGGGATATATGCAGGCGGGCACCCGTAAAGGGGTGGAATATATGAGGGCAGGCACCCGTACAGGGGTGGGATATATGAGGGCGGCCACCCGTACAGGGGTGGGATATGAGGGCGGGCACCAGTAGAGGGATGGGATATATGAGGGCGGGCAACCGTACAGAGGTGGGATGTATGAGGGCGGGGACCCGTACAGAGGTGGGATATATGAGGGCGGGTACCCATACAGGGGTGGGATATATATAGGCGGGAACCTGTACAGGGGTGGGATATATGAGAGCATGCACACGTACAGGGGTGGGATATATGAGGGCGGGCACCCGTACAGGGGTGGGATATATGAGGGCTGGCGCCTGTGCAGGGGTATGATATATGAGGGCGGACACCCGTACAGGTGTGGGATATATAAGGGCGGGCACACGTACAGGGGTGGGATATATGAGGGCGAGCACTCATACAGGGGGTGAGATATATGAGGGCGGGTACCCGTACAGGGGTGGGATATATGAGGGTGGGCACCAGTAGTAGGGTGTAAGCCACACAGGTCATTTTTTTTTCAGGCCAGAGAACCCCGGTGAGGTGTAAGCCACACAGGTAATTTTTTTTTTCATGCCAGAGATCCCCTGTGAGGTGTAAGCCACACAGGTCATTTTTTTTTCTGGGAAATATCGTGTCTGTGAGCCAGGGTTTTCAGGTAAATTTTATGTCTCAGATTTTAGAAGTTGTTAAAGTTCTTATAATGAAAATAATTTCCGAGACTTAGAAGTTTGTTAAAGTCTTATCATGAAATAATGTCATACGACTTTTGTTAAAAGTTCTTATTTGTTTCTTACTTAGAAACTTGTATATTGCTATATATATCTAATTCATTTCCCTGCCATCCCCCCTCCCTCACCTTTCCCTCCCCCTGCATCCCCCCCGCTTGTACCTCACACCCCCCTCCCTCCCCCCTTACCTCGCAATCTGTCGCCTCACCTGTGTTTACTTTAGACGTCAGCCAGACACGGCCTTCAGGTCACCTCGGTAATCGTATCTTATCTTCTCCATAATAATATCTGGACCGTCCCTCTCTCTCTCTCTCTCTCTCCTCCTATTTCCTTACAGCTATTTTCAGAGTTTCAAATAATCATAGAAGTTTATTTATATGTTTATGACCGAATTTGTAAAAGGTCAATTTTCAGAGAATATTGTCTTAGATGTTTTGTTAAGGAAAACAGACAACTTAGCCATAACATTTAGTTTTATATCCATTTACGGCTATTTCACCTGTAAAGACCAAAATTGAACAGAGCCCAGTTTTTAGCTCATATTTCATCAGAGTCCAATTATCAACAGAAATTCGCCAGAGTCTACTTTGAGAGCAAAATTAGTCAGAGACAGTTTTTAGCTCATATTTCATCGGAGTCCAATTATCAACAGAAATTCGCCAGAGTCTACTTTGAGAGCAAAATTAGTCAGAGACAGTTTTTAGCTCATATTTCATCAGAGTCCAATTATCAACAGAAATTCGCCAGAGTCTACTTTGAGAGCAAAATTAGTCAGAGACAGTTTTAAGCTCAAATTTCATCAGAGTCCTGTAATCTGCGAAAATTTGACAGAGTCCATTTTATACCCAATTTTCGTCAGAGTCTACTTTTTGAGCAAAATTAGTCAGAGACAGTTTTAAGCTGAAATTTCATCAGAGTCCAATTATCAACAGAAATTCGCCAGAGTCTACTTTGAGAGCAAAATTAGTCAGAGACAGTTTTAAGCTGAAATTTCATCAGAGTCCAATTATCAACAGAAATTCGCCAGAGTCTACTTTGAAAGCAAAATTAGTCAGAGACAGTTTTAAGCTCAAATTTCATCAGTGTCCTGTAATCTGTGAAAATTCATCAGAGTCCAGTTCTTGATCGAAATTCATCAGAGTCCAGTTTTCTAGCAAAATTCGTCAGAGTCCAGTTTATACCGAAAATTCGCCAGAGTTCACTTTGTGCCAAATATTCAGAGTCCAGTTCATGATCGAAATTAATCAGAGTCCAATTAAAGACCCAAATTTGACAGAGACCACATTTTTGCTACTAGCAGTCCAATCCCCCTGAAATTTTAAACAGTCATATTTCAGACGGAGTAAATAAGATCAAGTCAGTTACTGAGCTCCAGCTCTTGTCCCCCTGTATTTGCATATTTTCTCTATATTCAGCTGTGTTCTTCACATTTTTTCCATGTTTTCTGTGTTCATTCCATGTTCTACAAATGTTCACAGCATGCTCAGTTCAAATTTTTTCTGCCGTTTTCCCCGTATATTCACTATGTTCTTTGTCATTTTTTCATGTACATCGTGTGTTCTCTGTATAACTTTTATACTCAATATTCATGTTCTCAATGTTCTTAGCTTGTTCTTCACATGTTCAGTGTTCATTCTTTGTATTCCCTATGTTCCTTATCATGTCTTCATATTCTCTATAAGTTCTTATTCCCTGCATGATCACTCTATTCATCAACTTTTTCTTACATGTTTTTCATGTACATCACATGTTCTCTGTATAACTTTTATACTCAATATTCATGTTCTCAATGTTCTTAGTTTGTTCTTCACATGTTCAGTGTTCATTCTTTGTATTCCCTATGTTCCTTATCATGTCTTCATATTCTCTATAAGTTCTTATTCCCTGCATGATCACTCTATTCATCAACTTTTTCTTACATGTTTTCTGTGTTCACCGTATGTTCACTATGTTCTTTGTCATGTTTTTCATGTACATCATATGTTCTCTGTATAACTTTTATACTCAATATTCATGTTCTCAATGTTCTTAGCTTGTTCTTCACATGTTCAGTGTTCATTCTTTGTATTCCCTATGTTCCTTATCATGTCTTCATATTCTCTATAAGTTCTTATTCCCTGCATGATCACTCTATTCATCAACTTTTTCTTACATGTTTTCTGTGTTCACCGTATGTTCACTATGTTCTTTGTCATGTTTTTCATGTACATCATATGTTCTCTGAATAACTTTTATACTCAATATTCATGTTCTCAATGTTCTTAGCTTGTTCTTCACATGTTCAGTGTTCATTCTTCGTATTCCCTATGTTCCTTATCATGTCTTCATATTCTCTATAAGTTCATATTCCCTGCATGTTCACTCTATTCATCAACTTTTTCTTACATGTTTTCTGTGTTCACCGTATGTTCACTGTGTTCATTCCCCTACATAACCTCAATTTTTTTATGTTCTTTGTTTCTTTAAACCAATTTGTTTTCTTCCATTCACTAACTAGTTCTTTGCCAAATATTATACAGCAATACAGTTCCCTCAACAATTTTAGTCACCCAGTTTTATTTTCAAAACTATGTCAAAGTAATTCTCGTTGTCAACTTAATAGTTCTACCAACCCCGTTCTTAAACAAATCTACACTTTATTCAGTTCCAAGTTTACAAAAGACAAACCTTTCTTGTAACTTCTTAACTAAAAATCTTTCGCCAATCAACTAAAACATAGTCACTTTCGTCATTTTTCAACTAAACTTATTATCCAATCAACTAAAAATAATAACTTTCATCATTTCTTAACTAAAAGTGCTCATCAGTCAACTAAAAATAGTTACTTCATCATGTTTCCCTGTCATTTCTTAACTGAAATATCACTCCTATCATCTGAAAATAGTCATGTGTAGCCTCTTTCCAACACTGTTCCTAACTAAAGTAACCTTTCGCTTAGCTAAAAATTGTCAAAGGAATCTTTTCAGCACTGTTCATAACTAACTTTATCCATCGTCAAGTAAGAAAATATAGTCAAAGATATCTATCATCGTCGTTCTTAACTGACATTTATACTTTGTGGAGCACTAAAATAGTCACTGTCGTCATATTTTTTTCTTGTCTTTCCTCAACTAAAATAGTCAAATGTAACTTTTTCAGCACTTTCGTAAAAATTACATGTCGTTAAGTAAGAAAAATAGTCAAAGGTGCTCTCCGTAACATCAAAGTTACTCTTCGAGATAACAAAAGACACTCAAGGACATCAAAGTTGCACTGAAAGAACTCCTTTGAGACATCAAAAACATCCTTTAAGACATAAAAGCTATTCTCAGAGACATAAAAGTTAATCTCAGAGACATGAAAGTTATTCTCAGAGTCATCAAAAAGTTATTCTCAGTCATCAAAATGCTATTCTCTAAGTAACCTTTCGTTCATCAGAGAAACTTTCTAAGACAGATTCGTTCATTAAAGTTAATCTCAGAGGCATAAAAGTTATTCTCAGAGTCATCAAAAAGTTAATCTCAGTCATCAAAATGCTATTCTCTAAGTAACCTTTTGTTCATCAGAGAATCTTTCTAAGACATCTTCGTTCATTATAGTTAATCTCAGAGGCGTAAAAGTTATTCTCATAGCTATCAAATTTATTCTCGATGCCATCAAAAAGTATTTTCTCGTTCATCAAAGTTAATCTCAGAGTTAACAAAGGTAATCTCTAACTCACTTTCGTTCAACATAATAATTCTCTAAGTCCTCAAAGTTATTCTCTAGGACAACAAAGTCTTTCTCAGAGCTATCAAACTTGTTATCAAAGTTATTCCAAGAGACGTCAAAGTTAATCTAAGACATCATCTTTCATCAAAGATATTCTCTCTAAGCCATCAATGTTCTTCTCTAAGACATAAAAGTTATTCTCTATGTCATCAAAAAGTTATTCTCTGAGCTAACAAAATACTACTCATGTTCTCAAAAACATTCTCAAAGTCATCAAAGTTATTCTAAGAGCTATCAAACTTGTTCTCAAAGTCATCAAAGTTATTCACAGAGTCATCAAAGTTATTCTGTAACTCACTTTTGTTCATTAAAGTTAATTTCTATGTTATAAAAGTTATTCTCAGAGACATCTAAAGTTAATCTTGCTCATCAAAGTTGTTCTCTACGACATAAAAGTTATTCTCAGAGACATCTAAAGTTAATCTTGCTCATCAAAGTTGTTCTCTAAAACATAAAAGTTATTCTCAGAGTCATCAAAAGGTGTTCTCTAAGACATCAATGTTACTATCTAAGACATCAAAGATGTTCTCTAAATCATAAAAGTTAATCTTTAAGTCACCTTCGTTCATTAGAGAAACTTTCCAATCCATATTCGCTGACCAAAGTTATTCTCAGAGTCATCAAAGCGATCTCTAATTCACCTTCGTTCTCCAAAAGTTGTTCTCTAAGACGCCTTCGTTCATCAAAGAAACTCTCCTTCTTCCATCATGTTATTCTTTAAGACCTCTTCAGTCATAAAATTTCTCTCCAAAATGTAACTAGTTCAGCTTTTCATACCAAACCTGCACTTCTAACCTGCATAACCTAACTTTACCTATCCTAACATAACTTACCTTACCTTACCTATCTTACCTAACTTTACCTATCTTACCTAACTTAACCTGCATAACCTAACTTTACCTATCTTACCTTACCTTACCTATCTTACCTAACCTAACCTAACTTTACCTATCTTATCCTGCTTAACCTAACTTACCTACATTTACCTAACTTATCCTGCGTAACCTAACTTACATAACTTAACCTAACTTTACCTATCTTACCTAACTTAACCTGCATAACCTAACCTGCTTAACCTAACTTACCTTACCTTACCTATCTTACCTAACTTACCTAACTTAACCTGCATAACCTAACTTACCTTACCTATCTTACCTAACTTACATAATTTAACCTAACTTACCTTACCTTACCTAACTTAACCTAACTTATTTAACTTATCTTACCTATCCTAACGTAACCTAACTTGCTTTACCTAACTTAATCTTACATTCCCAAACTGATGTATCCTAACTTATCTAGTCAAACCAGACATGATCTAACTTACATAAGTATTCCTTCTTGTCTTTTGTGTTTCGTCAATCATTGTCTCATATTCATTTACTCATTTCATTAGTTAATTTCTCAAATGGTCACTTATGCATTTCAAGTGCTATTTGTTAGAGATTGGATATTTAAGCATTTCAAAGAATTTTTGTTATATATGGGCATTTACTCATTTCAAGGGATAATTTCTCAAATGGACGTTTTTGCATTTCAAGTGTTATTTGTTTAAGATTGGGTGTTTAACCATTTCAAAGGATTTTTGTTATATATGGGAACTTACTCGTTTCAAGGGATAATTTCTCAAATGGACGTTTTTACATTTCAAGTGTTATTTGTTTAAGATTGGGTGTTTAACCATTTCAAAGGATGTTTGTTATATATGGGAACTTATTCGTTTCAAGGGATAATTTCTCAAATGGACGTTTTTGCATTTCAAGTGTTATTTGTTCAAGATTGGGTGTTTAACCATTTCAAAGGATGTTTGTTATATATGGGAACTTACTCGTTTCAAGGGATAATTTCTCAAATGGACGTTTTTGCATTTCAAGTTTTATTTGTTTAAGATTGGATGTTTAACCATTTCAAAGGATTTTTGTTATATATGGGAACTTACTCGTTTTCAAGGGCTAATTTCTCAAATGGTCATTTTTGCAGATCAAGGGTTATTTGTTAAAGTTCATCAAGTTGCTCATAAGTTGTATTTATTATGTTTGTTATCATTTGTTCTTATTCCCCAACCCCTTAACCTAACCTCTTGTAATCTTAGTGCATTTGGTAGGTTCTATCATATGTTCTTATTCCCCAACCCTTTAACCTAACCTTTCAGAAGTAGTTTATTGTGTTTTTTGACGTATTTGTTGAATATATTATCTTTTTCCTAACCTTTCAGATGTAGCTTTGTTTTGTTTTGTTTCGTTGTCAACTATTAAGTTGACAACGAGAATTACTTTGACATAGTTTTGAAAATAAAACTGGGTGACTAAAATTGTTGAGGGAACTGTATTGCTGTGTAATATTTGGCAAAGAACTAGTTAGTGAATGGAAGAAAACAAATTGGTTTAAAGAAACAAAGAACATAAAAAAATTGAGGTTATGTAGGGGAATGAACACAGTGAACATACACTGAACACAGAAAACATGTAAGAATAAGCTGATGAATAGAGTGAACATGCAGGGAATATGAACTTATAGAGAATATGAAGACATGATAAGGAACATAGGGAATACGAAGAATGAACACTGAACATGTGAAGAACAAGCTAAGAACATTGAGAACATGAATATTGAGTATAAAAGTTATACAGAGAACATATGATGTACATGAAAAACATGACAAAGAACATAGTTAACATACGGTGAACACAGAAAACATGTAAGAAAAAGTTGATGAATAGAGTGATCATGCAGGGAATAAGAACTTATAGAGAATATGAAGACATGATAAGGAACATAGGGAATACAAAGAATGAACACTGAACATGTGAAGAACAAGCTAAGAACATTGAGAACATGAATATTGAGTATAAAAGTTATACAGAGAACATATGATGTACATGAAAAACATGACAAAGAACATAGTGAACATACGGTGAACACAGAAAACATGTAAGAAAAAGTTGATGAATAGAGTGATCATGCAGGGAATAAGAACTTATAGAGAATATGAAAACATGATAAGGAACATAGGGAATACAAAGAATGAACACTGAACATGTGAAGAACAAGCTAAGAACATTGAGAACATGAATATTGAGTATAAAAGTTATACAGAGAACATATGATGTACATGAAAAACATGTAAGAAAAAGTTGATGAATAGAGTGATCATGCAGGGAATAAGAACTTATAGAGAATATGAAGACATGATAAGGAACATAGGGAATACAAAGAATGAACACTGAACATGTGAAGAACAAGCTAAGAACATTGAGAACATGAATATTGAGTATAAAAGTTATACAGAGAACATATGATGTACATGACAAAGAACATAGTGAATATACGGGGAAAACGGCAGAAAAAATTTGAACTGAGCATGCTGTGAACATTTGTAGAACATGGAATGAACACAGAAAATATGGAAAAAATGTGAAGAACACAGCTGAATATAGAGAAAATATGCAAATACAGGGGGACAAGAGCTGGAGCTCAGTAAATGACTTGATCTTATTTACTACGTCTGAAATATGACAAAAATGTGGTCTCTGTCAAATTTGGGTCTTTAATTGGACTCTGATTAATTTCGATCATGAACTGGACTCTGAATATTTGGCACAAAGTGAACTCTGTCGAATTTTCGGTATAAACTGGACTCTGACGAATTTTGCTAGAAAACTGGACTCTGTAATTACAGGACTCTGGAAAACAGAGTCCTGTAATTTTCACAGATTACAGGACACTGATGAAATTTGAGCTTAAAACTGTCTCTGACTAATTTTGCTCTCAAAGTAGACTCTGACGAAAATTGGGTATAAAATGGACTCTGTCAAATTTTCGCAGATTACAGGACTCTGATGAAATTTGAGCTTAAAACTGTCTCTGACTAATTTTGCTCTCAAAGTAGACTCTGGCGAATTTCTGTTGATAATTGGACTCTGATGAAATATGAGCTAAAAACTGGGCTCTGTTCAATTTTGGTCTTTACAGGTGAAATAGCCGTAAATGGATATAAAACTAAATGTTATGGCTAAGTTGTCTGTTTTCCTTAACAAAACATCTAAGACAATATTCTCTGAAAATGGACCTTTTACAAATTCGGTGATAAACATATAAATAAACTTCTATGATTATTTGAAACTCTGAAAATAGCTGTAAGGAAATAGGAGGAGAGAGAGAGAGAGAGAGAGAGGGACGGTCCAGATATTATTATGGAGAAGATAAGATACGATTACCGAGGTGACCTGAAGGCCGTGTCTGGCTGACGTCTAAAGTAAACACAAGTGAGGCGACAGATTGCGAGGTAAGGGGGGGAGGGAGGGGGGTGTGAGGTACAAGCGGGGGGGATGCAGGGGGAGGGAAAGGTGAGGGAGGGGGGATGGCAGGGAAATGAATTAGATATATATAGCAATATACAAGTTTCTAAGTAAGAAACAAATAAGAACTTTTAACAAAAGTCGTATGCCATTATTTCATGATAAGACTTTAACAAACTTCTAAGTCTCGGAAATTATTTTCATTATAAGAACTTTAACAACTTCTAAAATCTGGGACATAAAATTTACCTGAAAACCCTGGCTCACAGACACGATATTTCCCAGAAAAAAAAAATGACCTGTGTGGCTTACACCTCACAGGGGTTCTCTGGCCTGAAAAAAAAAATGACCTGTGTGGCTTACACCCTACTACTGGCACCTGTACAGGGGGTGGGATATATTAAGGCGGGCACCCGTTGAAGGGTGGGATTTTTGAGGGCGGGCACCCGTTGAAGGGTGGGATTTTTGAGGGCGGGCTCCCGTACAGGGATGGGATATTTGAGGGAGGGCACCCGCATAGGGGTAAGATATATGAGAGCGGGCACCCGTACAGGCGTGGGATATATGAGAGCGGGCACACGTACAGGAAAGGATATATGCGGGCAGGCACCAGTACAATGGGTGGGATATATGAAAGCGGGCACCCGTACAGGGGGTGGGATATATGAGGGCGGGCACCCATACAGGGGTGGGATATATGAGGGCGGGCACCCGTACAGGGGTGGGATATATGAGGGTGGGCACCCGTACAGTGGGTGGGATATATTAAGGCGGGCACCCGTTGAAGGGTGGGATTTTTGAGAGCTGGCACCCGTACAGGGATGGGATATATGAGGGTGGGCACCCGTACATGGGTGGGATATATGATGGTGGGCACCAGAACGAGGGGTGGGATATATGAAGGCGGGCATCCGTAGAGGGGAGGGATATATTATGGCCAGCACTCGTAAAGGGATGGGATATATAAGGGCGGGCACCCATACCAGGGGTAGGATATATGCAGGCAGGCACCCGTACAGGTGTGGGATATATGCAGGTGGGCACTCGTACAAGGGTGGGATACATGAAGGCGGGCACCACTTCAGGAGTGGGATATATGAGGGCGGGCACCCGTACAGGTGTGGAATATATGAGGGTGGGCACCCGTACAGGGGTTGGATATATGAGGCCGGGCACCCGTACAGGGGGTGGGATATTTGCGGGTGGGCACGAGATCGAGGGGTGGGATATATGAAGGCGGGCATCTGTACTGGGGTGGGATATATGACGGTGGGCACCCGTACAGAGGTGGGATATATGAGAGCGAACACCCGTACAAGGGTGGGATGTATAAGAGCGGGCACCAGTACAGAGGTGGGATATACTCGGGTGGGCCCTGTACAGGGGTGGGATATATGAGAGCAGGCACATGTAGAGGGGTGGGATACATGCGGGCGGGCATCCGTACAGGGGTGGGATATATGAAGGAGGGCATCCGTACAGGGATGGGATATATGAGCGCGGGCACCCGTACTGGGGTGGGATATATGAGGGTGGACACCCGTCCTCGGCTGGGATATATGAGAGCGGGCACCCGTACCGGGGTTGGATATATGAGAGCGGGCACCCGTACAGGGGGTGGGATATATGACGGCGGTCACCCGTGCAGGGGTAGGATATATGAGAGCGGGCACCCATACAGGGGTGGGATATATGAGGGCGGGCACCCATACAGGGGTGGGATATATGAGAGCGGCACCCGTAAAGGGGTGGGATATATGAGGTCGGGCACCCGTACAGGGATGGGATGTATAAGGGAGGGCACCCGCACAGGGGTAGGATATATGAGGGCGGCACCCGTACAGGGGTGGGATTTATGAGAGCGGTCACCCGTACAGGGGTGGGATATATGAGAGCGGGCACCCGTACATGGGTGGGATGTATGAGGGCGGGCACCCGTACAGGGGGTGGGATATATGCGGGTGGGCACCTATACAGGGGGTGGTATATATGAGGGCGGGCACCTGTACAGGGGTGGGATATATGAGAGCGGTCACCCTTACAGGGGTGGGATATATGAGAGCGGTCACCCGTACAGGGGTGTGATATATGCGGGTGGGCACCTGTACACGGGGTGGGATATATGAAGGCGGGCACCCATACAGGGGTGGGATATATGAGGGCGGGCACCCGTACAGGGGGTGGGATATATGACGGCGGGCACCCGTACAGGGGTGGAATATATGAGAGCGGTCACCCATACAGGTGTGGGATATATGACAGAGGTCACCCGTACAAGGGTGGCATATATGAGGGCGGGCACCCGTACAGGAAAGGATATATGCGGGCGGGCACCAAAACAAGGGGTTGGGATATATTCGGGTGGGCACCAGTACAAGGGGTGGGATATATGAGGGCGGGCACCCGTACATGGGTTTGAAATTTGCGGGCGGGCACCAGTACAGGGGGGGGGGATATATGAGGGCGGGCACTCGTACAGAGGTGGGATGTATGAGGGCGGGCACCCGTACAGAGGTGGGATATATGAGGGCGGGTACCCATACAGGGGTGGGATATATATAGGCGGGAACCTGTACGGGGGTGGGATATATGAGAGCAGGCACACGTACAGGGGTGGGATATATGAGGGCGGGCACCCGTACAGGGGAGGGATATATGAGGGATGGCGCCTGTGCAGGGGTGGGATATATAAGGGTGGGCATTCTTACAGGAGTGCGATATATGCAGGCGGGCACCCGTACAGGGGTAGGATATATGAGGGCGAGCACACATACAGGGGTGGGATATATGAGGGTGGGCACCCGTACAGGGGGTGGGATATATTAAGGCAGGCACCCGTTGAAGGGTGGGATTTTTGAGGGCGGGCACCCGTACAGGGATGGGATATATGAGGGAGGGCACCCGTATAGGGGTGGGATATATGAGAGCGGGCACCCGTACAGGCGTGGGATATATGAGAGCGGGCACAAGTACAGGAAAGGATATATGCGGGCGGGCACCAGTGCAAGGGGTGGGATATATGAAGGCGGGCACCCGTACAGGGGTAGGATATATGAGGGCGGGCACCCATATAGGGGTGGGATATATGAGGGCGGGCACCCGTACAGGGGTGGGATATATGAGGGTGGGCACCCGTACAGGGGGTGGGATATATTAAGACGGGCACCCGTTGAAGGGTGGGATTTTTGAGGGCGGGCACCCGTACAGGGATGGGATATATGATGGCGGGCACCAGAACGAACGGTGGGATATATGAAGGCGGGCATCCGTAGAGGGGAGGGATATATTATGGCCGGCACTCGTAAAGGGATGGGATATATCAGGGCGGGCACCCATACCAGGGGTAGGATATATGCAGGCAGGCACCCGTACAGGTGTGGGATATATGCAGGTGGGCACTCGTACAAGGGAGGGATACATGCAGGCGGGCACCAGTTCAGGGGTGGGATATATGAGGGCGGGCACCCATACAGGTATGGAATATATGAGGGTGGGCACCCGTACAGGGGTTGGATATATGAGGCCGGGCAGCCGTACAGGGGGTGGGATATATGCGGGTGGGCACCAGACCGAGGGGTGGGATATATGAAGGCGGGCATCTGTAAGGGGGTGGGATATATGACGGTGGGCACCCGTACAGGGGTAGGATGTATGCGAGAGGGCACCCGTATAGGGTTGGGATATATGAGGGCGGGCACCCGTACAGGGGTGGGATATATGATTGCGGGCAACCGTACAGGGGTGGGATATATGAGGGCGGGCACCCGTACAGGGGTAGGATATATGAGGGCGGCACCCGTACAGGGGTGGGATATATGAGAGCGGTCACCCGTACAGGGGTGGGATATATGAGAGCGGGCACCCATACATGGGTCTAATGTACGAGGGCGGGCACCCGTACAGGGGTGGGATATATGTGGGTGGGCACCTGTACAGGGGTGGGATATATGAGAGCGGTCACCCGTACAGGTGTGGGATATATGCAGGTGGGCACCTGTACAGGGGTTGGATATATGGGGCCGGGCACCCGTACAGGGGGTGGGATATTTGCGGGTGGGCACCAGATCGAGGGGTGGGATATATGAAGGCGGGCATCTGTACAGGGGTGGCGTATATGACGGTGGGCACCCGTAAAGAGGTGGGATATATGAGAGCGAACACCCGTACAAGGGTGGGATGTATAAGAGTGGGCACCAGTACAGGGGTGGGATATACTCGGTCAGGCCCCCTGTACAGGGGTGGGATATACTCGGGCGGGCCCCCTGTACAGGGGTGGGATATATGAGGGCGGGCACCCATACAGGGGTGGGATATATGAGGGCGGACACCCGTACAGGGGTGGGATATATGAGAGCGGTCACCCGTACAGGGGTGGGATATATGAGAGCGGGCACCCGTACATGGGTGGGATGTATGAGGGCGGGCACCCGTACAGGGGTGGGATATATGCGGGTGGGCACCTATACAGGGGGTGGTATATATGAGGGCGGGCACCTGTACAGGGGTGGGATATATGAGAGCGGTCACCCTTACAGGGGTGGGATATATGAGAGCGGTCACCCGTACAGGGGTGTGATATATGCGGGTGGGCACCTGTACACGGGGTGGGATATATGAAGGCGGGCACCCGTACAGGGGTGGGATATATGAGGGCGGGCACCCGTACTGGGGTTGGATATATGAGAGCGGGCACCCGTACAGGGGGTGGGATATATGACGGCGGGCACCCGTACAGGGGTGGAATATATGAGAGCGGTCACCCATACAGGTGTGGGATATATGACAGAGGTCACCCGTACAAGGGTGGCATATATGAGGGCGGGCACCCGTACAGGAAAGGATATATGCGGGCGGGCACCAAAACAAGGGGTTGGGATATATTCGGGTGGGCACCAGTACAAGGGGTGGGATATATGAGGGCGGGCACCCGTACAGGAAGTGGGATATAAGATGGCGGGCACCCGTACAGGGGTAGGATATATGAGGGCGGCACCCGTACAGGGGTGGGATATATGAGAGCGGTCACCCGTACAGGGGTGGGATATATGAGAGCGGGCACCCATACATGGGTCGAATGTACGAGGGCGGGCACCCGTACAGGGGTGGGATATATGTGGGTGGGCACCTGTACAGGGGTGGGATATATGAGGACGGGCACCCGTACAGGGGTGGGATATATAAGAGCGGTCACCCGTACAGGGGTGGGATATATGAGAGAGGTCACCCGTACAGGTGTGGGATATATGCAGGTGGGCACCTGTACAGGGGTTGGATATATGGGGCCGGGCACCCGTACAGGGGGTGGGATATTTGCGGGTGGGCACCAGATCGAGGGGTGGGATATATGAAGGCGGGCATCTGTACAGGGGTGGCGTATATGACGGTGGGCACCCGTAAAGAGGTGGGATATATGAGAGCGAACACCCGTACAAGGGTGGGATGTATAAGAGTGGGCACCAGTACAGGGGTGGGATATACTCGGTCAGGCCCCTTGTACAGGGGTGGGATATACTCGGGCGGGCCCCCTGTACAGGGGTGGGATATATGAGGGCGGGCACCCATACAGGGGTGGGATATATGAGGGCGGACACCCGTACAGGGGTGGGATATATGAGAGCGGGCACCCGTACATGGGTGGGATGTATGAGGGCGGGCACCCGTACAGGGGTGGGATATATGCGGGTGGGCACCTATACAGGGGGTGGTATATATGAGGGCGGGCACCTGTACAGGGGTGGGATATATGAGAGCGGTCACCCTTACAGGGGTGGGATATATGAGAGCGGTCACCCGTACAGGGGTGTGATATATGCGGGTGGGCACCTGTACACGGGGTGGGATATATGAAGGCGGGCACCCGTACAGGGGTGGGATATATGAGGGCGGGCACCCGTACTGGGGTTGGATATATGAGAGCGGGCACCCGTACAGGGGGTGGGATATATGACGGCGGGCACCCGTACAGGGGTGGAATATATGAGAGCGGTCACCCATACAGGTGTGGGATATATGACAGAGGTCACCCGTACAAGGGTGGCATATATGAGGGCGGGCACCCGTACAGGAAAGGATATATGCGGGCGGGCACCAAAACAAGGGGTTGGGATATATTCGGGTGGGCACCAGTACAAGGGGTGGGATATAAGAGGGCGGGCACCCGTACAGGAAGTGGGATATAAGATGGCGGGCACCCATACAGGGGTGGGATATATGAGGGCGGGCACCCGTACATGGGTTTGAAATTTGCGGGCGGGCACCAGTACAGGGGGGGGGGGATATATGAGGGCGGGCACCCGTACAGAGGTGGGATGTATGAGGGCGGGCACCCGTACAGAGGTGGGATATATGAGGGCGGGTACCCATACAGGGGTGGGATATATATAGGCGGGAACCTGTACGGGGGTGGGATATATGACGGTGGGCACCCGTACAGAGGTGGGATATATGAGAGCGAACACCCGTACAAGGGTGGGATGTATAAGAGAGGGCACCAGTACAGAGGTGGGATATACTCGGGTGGGCCCCCTGTACAGGGGTGGGATATATGAGGGCAGGCACATGTAGAGGGGTGGGATACATACGGGCGGGCATCCGTACAGGGGTGGGATATATGAAGGAGGGCATCCGTACAGGGATGGGATATATGAGCGCGGGCACCCGTACTGGGGTGGGATATATGAGGGTGGACACCCGTCCTCGGCTGGGATATATGAGAGCGGGGACACGTACCGGGTTTGGATATATGAGAGCGGGCACCCGTACAGGGGGTGGGATATATGACGGCGGTCACCCGTACAGGGGTAGGATATATGAGAGCGGGCACCCATACAGGGGTGGGATATATGAGGGCGGGTGTCGTGACGCTGAACCCCGGTTCATTCCGAACACAGCGATTACACAACACATCACACCTTGCCTCAGCAACCGTTACTACCACCGTGTACTCCTACACACACCAGACCCTTGAGGCGTACCACTAGGTTTGTACTGGAACACAATGAGTGGACATATGGAAGGTATTTAAAGGCCGTCGGATTTTGTCATTTAATTACAAAGAATAGACTCTGACAAATAATACTATATTAATTAACATACTCTATTAGGTCAATACACTTCCAATACCCATAGACCACTTGACCTCCGCGATCACCACCCACACTCGTAACTTCCGCCTAAGTCCCTAATACGGAATGATTACTACAACGCTCCACACCCGGTTAGTCTTACATTCAATACTCACATACTGCAGACTTAACTTGGTCACTAAGATCACAACAGACTCGCGCATAGCTGTCTGCTACACTTCGCTGCTGCCACAACCGGAGATGCGGAGGACTTCCTAGTTCCACTCCCACAATCCACAAGTTAGTAGGAATTATTAGCTAGAGGATCATTACTACAACACTTAACGAATGATGATTGAAAGTACATGTAAGTAGACAGACTATGGATCACATATCTAAGAAAGGTCAATGGATTAAGACCGAAGCCGTTTAGCCAAAGAATAATTCCTCTTTCCAGGAATTAATCATTTGGCTAAACAGCTTCAGTCTTAATCCATTGACCTTTCTTAGATATGTGATCCATAGTCTGTCTACTTACATGTACTTTCAATCATCATTCGTTAAGTGTTGTAGTAATGATCCTCTAGCTAATAATTCCTACTAACTTGTGGATTACAACACCACTCCCCTCCTTAAACACGCATATGTCCCCATATGCATCATTGCAATGGTTCCATTAGTGCAAGGACCTGGAGGATGCACCCACCATATGTGTACAACTAAAAAATCATCCAATAAGTTCATCATACACACAATGAAATAAATTAAAATTTTCCCCGACATGACTCACAACACTTCTCCAACATATACATTATATTCACATCATAGCACAGGTAAAATAGTCTGTAATAATTTTTCCCATCTCCAACAATGCACATATACCTAAACTGCTGACATATAATTACATACAAACATAACCATAAAATTACATGGACCAGAATGCTGGCACTTAAACAGAAATGACACTAGTCATTAATATATACACAACACATATATATCTAAGGTTCTTCATCCTTAGTAATTATAATTTAACATCTTGCCCTGTACTGTTGACATATGGCTTACAATGGCTTACAATGGCTAACTGGCTTACAATGATCACACAATGTTTCACTGGCCTCCTCCACAATTGGCAGCATCACTTCTCTTGTCTTTGTGTCCCATGGTTGCTATGTCATAGATCCTCCATGACCCAGACAAAACCCAGGCTGTCCAGCCTGGTGAATGTTGTTAATGTCCCATCGTTGCTCTGAGGTAACGTGATCCTGGCCTCTAGAGCAACGGAGATTCCTACCCCAGGGTCATGTTCCCTCGGGTCTGTGCTGACGTCTCGTTCCAGGGCACCAATCCCAGAACGCTGTAGATACCTCACAGCCCTCTGGTCTAGGCCCATCCGCCCAGAGTGTGTCCACCTGTATTCACACCTTCCCGACCGCTGTACCTGCAAAATATTCCCTCGGAGCCCCCTGGCTCGATCCCATTATTACATAACCCCCTCGGCTCCTTACTCTCTCCCCGTATATAGCCTGAGCGCAGCTGCAAAACCATTGCAGCTGGCCCTTATCCCTGCTTTGATGTCAGGGGGCGAATTTCGCCTATAACGTCACGTTGGCTTCACTTCCACCCCCCTTTTTTTCTAGAATAACTGAGTGTAGCCTCATAGCTTCCCTTCTACTCTACCTGAAGCTCTGTGACATGATCCCGGGGGACCTTCTCATGCCTAACACTCAGTAATGGTGCCGATGAGGTAATATACAGTATATACATACACATACATTATCACAATAAATACCTCATTAAAATAATTTCACAACTAATGTCACTAAAGCATCATACTGCCACTGGCTCGCCTCTAGCGAGATTCCTGTAACAACTTAATACGAAATTAGTATATCTACTTCGCTCGTCCACTGCAACCACCAACACCTGAAATTTTGAAATTCTACCTTATAATCTTATCCATAAGACTTACCCACTCCGACTTAATTAATGAAAATTTTAATGAAAATAATGAATTTTTATTAGTCTTTTATGAGTCTTGCTAGAGATATCGACTTGATTCGCCTACTGCAGCCACCAACTCCTGCAATTATCCACATTTCATCTTATCCATAAGACTTACTTACTCCGACACACCATTACCACTGGTCATCCCAACCACTGATGACCTCAATATAACGCCACACATCCCTACAACCACTTCCTGCGTCCTAACGCACCGACCTTGCTACGCCAATACTCACCTTACCGACCACTACCTGGCGCCCCTGCGCCACCATATACTCCACACCACCACACTCCATACCAGGCGTCCAAACGCCACTACATTACACCACCCAATGGCGTCCCCAACGCCCTCAACACAACACCCGGCGTCCCCAACGCCCTCAACACAACACACGGCGTCCCCAACGCCCTCAACACAACACACGGCGTCCCCAACGCCCTCAACACAACACCCGGCGTCCCCAACGCCCTCAACACAACACACACTGTCCCTTTTCTCTGGTAATCCGTTAATTACCTGACCCACAGTCGTCAGGTATAATATCTTGTGTAGTGGCCACCCGCCACACACTACCACCTGCGTTAACATACTTCAACGCTAATGTCTACAATACACCCGGTGTTACAACAACCAGTTATGCTACACATGCTACACCTTGGCGCTACAATGCCAACAATGTCATGCACTATACTACATCCATGATATCCACAGTGAAAACATGCACATTTCACTACAGTAAATACTATGCATTACGCTGGCGTCTAATAAGCCACTACACATGCATTACACTACACACCACATGCATTACACTACACACCCCGGCGTCCAAACGCCAATACACAACCATGCACTACTCCCGGCGCCACACACCCCCACCAACGGGACACGCTCCCCGTGTCCCACGGTAACACTCTCCATAATGCTACCTGCACCCACAAAAAAATCTCCATGGCCCTCTCCAGGGTACAGTAGACGGCGAACCCCAGACGTCAAATTACGCGTCGCTCGCTATGCCAAGGCGTCCATAATTCACTGCGCCTATTTTCTGTATCTACACCTGACAACGCCGGAACTCGCACAGTACTTTAGGTAATATTTCATTATCCTTAAAATATTCGATTTACACGTTATATGAAATTTAATTAACTTTAAATTACGTAGTTTACACGATTAATTTCACCTTAGCAACGGTTTCTCACTATTTCCGCCTTACCAACGATATAAAACAAGCTCCAAGGTGCGGCTCACTTGGCCCACCCATCGTTTGGCCCGCACATGGCCCACATTCACCCGGGCTAGTTTACCTCGCCACTCTGTATAATCCGCACTACGAACACTGTATAATCCGCACTACGAACACTGTATAATCCGCACTACGAACACTGTATAATCCGCACTACAACCACTGCATAATCCGCACTACGAACACTGCACTTGTTTTGGATCCCGATGCTTCAGTGGTCCAGACTTGCATCTTAGCCGTCTCTCGTTGCGGGAATCTGGAAAGAAAGAAATAAACCCCACATGTGCCCCACAATGGCCTAGTCCCTTTAATTAACTAACTCCTCTGACCTGGTCTCACCTGACCCTCCTTCCTTCGTCTAGTAACCACCATTCTCACCACAACCCGACGTCTGCCATTTCCCGAACATTCCCTCACCAACTAAACCAGAACCACACTTCCTTCATCTCGCACAGTGTTCCAAAACCTGTTTGCGCTGCCACCAAATATGTCGTCTACCAATTCCCTAACATTCCCTCACCAACCAAACCAGGAACACTATGAAGGGACATATCGAAGGTATTTAAAGGCCGTCGGATTTTGTCATTTAATTATAAAGAATAGACTCTGACAAATAATACTATATTAATTAACATACTCTATTAGGTCAATACACTTCCAATACCCATAGACCACTTGACCTCCGCGATCACCACCCACACTCGTAACTTCCGCCTAAGTCCCTAATACGGAATGATTACTACAACGCTCCACACCCGGTTAGTCTTACATTCAATACTCACATACTGCAGACTTAACTTGGTCACTAAGATCACAACAGACTCGCGCATAGCTGTCTGCTACACTTCGCTGCTGCCACAACCGGAGATGCGGAGGACTTCCTAGTTCCACTCCCACAATCAGACTGACTCCAGTCCGCCATCTCCCTCAACCATTTCACCCCACCTCTCAAGGAAGGTATAATCCGATTAACCTTATCCCTAGAGAGGTAATCTTGTTCCTGGAAGCCTGACGAAGAATAATTCCTCTTTCCAGGAATTAATCATTTGGCTAAACAGCTTCGGTCTTAATCCATTGACCTTTCTTAGATATGTGATCCATAGTCTGTCTACTTACATGTACTTTCAATCATCATTCGTTAAGTGTTGTAGTAATGATCCTCTAGCTAATAATTCCTACTAACTTGTGGATTACAACACGGGCACCCATACAGGGGTGGGATATATGAGAGCGGCACCCGTAAAGGGGTGGGATATATGAGGTCGGGCACCCGTACAGGGATGGGATGTATAAGGGAGGGCACCCGCACAGGGGTAGGATATATGAGGGCGGCACCCGTACAGGGGTGGGATTTATGAGAGCGGTCACCCGTACAGGGGTGGGATATATGAGAGCGGGCACCCGTTCATGGGTGGGATGTATGAGGGCGGGCACCCGTACAGGGGTGGGATATATGCGGGTGGGAACCTATACAGGGGGTGGTATATATGAGGGCGGGCACCTGTACAGGGGTGGGATATATGAGAGCGGTCACCCTTACAGGGGTGGGATATATGAGAGCGGTCACCCGTACAGGGGTGTGATATATGCGGGTGGGCACCTGTACACGGGGTGGGATATATGAAGGCGGGCACCCGTACAGGGGTGGGATATATGAGGGCGGGCACCCGTACAGGGGGTGGGATATATGACGGCGGGCACCCGTACAGGGGTGGAATATATGAGAGCGGTCACCCATACAGGTGTGGGATATATGACAGAGGTCACCCGTACAAGGGTGGCATATATGAGGGCGGGCACCCGTACAGGAAAGGATATATGCGGGCGGGCACCAAAACAAGGGGTTGGGATATATTCGGGTGGGCACCAGTACAAGGGGTGGGATATATGAGGGCGGGCACCCGTACAGGAAGTGGGATATAAGATGGCGGGCACCCATACAGGGGTGGGATATATGAGGGCGGGCACCCGTACATGGGTTTGAAATTTGCGGGCGGGCACCAGTACAGGGGGGGGGGATATATGAGGGCGGGCACCCGTACAGAGGTGGGATGTATGAGGGCGGGCACCCGTACAGAGGTGGGATATATGAGGGCGGGTACCCATACAGGGGTGGGATATATATAGGCGGGAACCTGTACGGGGGTGGGATACATGAGAGCAGGCACACGTACAGGGGTGGGATATATGAGGGCGGGCACCCGTACAGGGGAGGGATATATGAGGGCTGGCGCCTGTGCAGGGGTGGGATATATAAGGGTGGGCATTCTTACAGGAGTGCGATATATGCAGGCGGGCACCCGTACAGGGGTAGGATATATGAGGGCGAGCACACATACAGGGGTGGGATATATGAGGGTGGGCACCCGTACAGGGGGTGGGATATATTAAGGCAGGCACCCGTTGAAGGGTGGGATTTTTGAGGGCGGGCACCCGTACAGGGATGGGATATATGAGGGAGGGCACCCGTATAGGGGTGGGATATATGAGAGCGGGCACCCGTACAGGCGTGGGATATATGAGAGCGGGCACAAGTACAGGAAAGGATATATGCGGGCGGGCACCAGTGCAAGGGGTGGGATATATGAAGGCGGGCACCCGTACAGGTGTAGGATATATGAGGGCGGGCACCCATATAGGGGTGGGATATATGAGGGCGGGCACCCGTACAGGGGTGGGATATATGAGGGTGGGCACCCGTACAGGAGGTGGGATATATTAAGACGGGCACCCGTTGAAGGGTGGGATTTTTGAGGGCGGGCACCCGTACAGGGATGGGATATATGATGGCGGGCACCAGAACGAACGGTGGGATATATGAAGGCGGGCATCCGTAGAGGGGAGGGATATATTATGGCCGGCACTCGTAAAGGGATGGGATATATCAGGGCGGGCACCCATACCAGGGGTAGGATATATGCAGGCAGGCACCCGTACAGGTGTGGGATATATGCAGGTGGGCACTCGTACAAGGGAGGGATACATGCAGGCGGGCACCAGTTCAGTGGTGGGATATATGAGGGCGGGCACCCATACAGGTATGGAATATATGAGGGTGGGCACCCGTACAGGGGTTGGATATATGAGGCCGGGCAGCCGTACAGGGGGTGGGATATATGCGGGTGGGCACCAGACCGAGGGGTGGGATATATGAAGGCGGGCATCTGTAAGGGGGTGGGATATATGACGGTGGGCACCTGTACAGGGGTAGGATGTATGCGGGCGGGCACCCGTATAGGGTTGGGATATATGAGGGCGGGCACCCGTACAGGGGTGGGATATATGATTGCGGGCACCCGTACAGGGGTGGGATATATGAGGGCGGGCACCCGTTCAGGGGTAGGATATATGAGGGCGGCACCCGTACAGGGGTGGGATATATGAGAGCGGTCACCCGTACAGGGGTGGGATATATGAGAGCGGGCACCCATACATGGGTCTAATGTACGAGGGCGGGCACCCGTACAGGGGTGGGATATATGCGGGTGGGCACCTGTACAGGGGTGGGATATATGAGGACGGGCACCCGTACAGGGGTGGGATATATGAGAGCGGTCACCCGTACAGGGGTGGGATATATGAGAGCGGTCACCCGTACAGGTGTGGGATATATGCAGGTGGGCACCTGTACAGGGGTTGGATATATGAGGCCGGGCACCCGTACAGGGGGTGGGATATTTGCGGGTGGGCACCAGATCGAGGGGTGGGATATATGAAGGCGGGCATCTGTACAGGGGTGGCGTATATGACGGTGGGCACCCGTACAGAGGTGGGATATATGAGAGCGAACACCCGTACAAGGGTGGGATGTATAAGAGTGGGCACCAGTACAGGGGTGGGATATACTCGGTCAGGCCCCCTGTACACGGGTGGGATATACTCGGGCGGGCCCCCTGTACAGGGGTGGGATATATGAGGGCGGGTACCCATACAGGGGTGGGATATATGAGGGCGGACACCCGTACAGGGGTGGGATATATGCAGGATGGCATCCGTACAGGGATGGGATATACTCGGGCGGGCACCCGTACTGGGGTGGGATATATGAGAGCGGGCACCCGTAATGGGTTGGGATATTTGCGGGCGGTCACCCGAACAGGGATGGGATATATGAGCGCGGGCACCCGTACTGGGGTGGGATATATGAGAGCGGGCACCCGTAATGGGTTGGGATATATGCGGGCGGGCACCAGTACACGGGTGGGATATATGAGGGCGGGCACCCGTACAAGGGTGGGATATATAAGGGCGGGCACCTGTACAGGGTTGGGATATATGAGGGCGGCACCCGTAAACGGGCGGGATATATGAGAGCGGTCACTCGTACAGGGATGGGATATATGAGGGCGGGCACTCGCACAGGGGTAGGATATATGAGGGCGGCACCCGTACAGGGGTGGGATATATGAAAGCGGGCACCCGTAATGGGTTGTGATATATGCGGGCGGGCACCCATACAGGGGTGGGGATATATGCGGGCGGGCACCCGTACAGGGGTAGGATATATGAGGGCGGGCACCCGTACAGGGGTGGGATATATGAGAGCGGGCACCCGTACAGGGGTGGGATATATGAGGGCGGGCACCCATACAGGGGTGGGATATATGAGGGCGGCACCCGTAAAGGGGTGGGATATATGAGAGCGGTCACTCGTACAGGGATAGGATATATGAGGGCGGGCACCCGTACAGGGATGGGATGTATAAGGGCGGGCACCCGCACAGGGGTTGGATATATGTGGGCGGCACCCATACAGGGGTGGTATATATGAGAGCGGTCACCCGTACTGGTGTGGGATGTATGAGGGCAGGCACCCGTACAGGGGTGGGATATATGCGGGTGGGCACCTGTACAGGGGTGGGATATATGAGGCCGGGCACCCGTACAGGGTTGGGATATATGAGAGCGGTCACCCGTACAGGGGTGGGATATATGAGAGCGGTCACCCGTACAGGGGTGTGATATATCCGGGTGGGCACCTGTACACGTGGTGGGATATATGAAGGCGGGCACCCGTACAGGGGTGGGATATATGAGAACGGTCACCCGTACTGGTGTTTGATATATGACGGAGGGCACCCGTACAGGGGTGGCATATATGAGGGCAGGCACCCGTACAGGAAAGGATATATGCGGGCGGGTACCAGAACAAGGGGTTGGGATATATTCGGGCGGGCACCAGTACAATGGGTGGGATATATGAGGGCGGGCACCCGTTCAGGGGTAGGATATATGAGGGCGGCACCCGTACAGGGGTGGGATATATGAGAGCGGTCACCCGTACAGGGGTGGGATATATGAGAGCGGGCACCCATACATGGGTCTAATGTACGAGGGCGGGCACCCGTACAGGGGTGGGATATATGCGGGTGGGCACCTGTACAGGGGTGGGATATATGAGGACGGGCACCCGTACAGGGGTGGGATATATGAGAGCGGTCACCCGTACAGGGGTGGGATATATGAGAGCGGTCACCCGTACAGGTGTGGGATATATGCAGGTGGGCACCTGTACAGGGGTTGGATATATGAGGCCGGGCACCCGTACAGGGGGTGGGATATTTGCGGGTGGGCACCAGATCGAGGGGTGGGATATATGAAGGCGGGCATCTGTACAGGGGTGGCGTATATGACGGTGGGCACCCGTACAGAGGTGGGATATATGAGAGCGAACACCCGTACAAGGGTGGGATGTATAAGAGTGGGCACCAGTACAGGGGTGGGATATACTCGGTCAGGCCCCCTGTACACGGGTGGGATATACTCGGGCGGGCCCCCTGTACAGGGGTGGGATATATGAGGGCGGGTACCCATACAGGGGTGGGATATATGAGGGCGGACACCCGTACAGGGGTGGGATATATGCAGGATGGCATCCGTACAGGGATGGGATATACTCGGGCGGGCACCCGTACTGGGGTGGGATATATGAGAGCGGGCACCCGTAATGGGTTGGGATATTTGCGGGCGGTCACCCGAACAGGGATGGGATATATGAGCGCGGGCACCCGTACTGGGGTGGGATATATGAGAGCGGGCACCCGTAATGGGTTGGGATATATGCGGGCGGGCACCAGTACACGGGTGGGATATATGAGGGCGGGCACCCGTACAAGGGTGGGATATATAAGGGCGGGCACCTGTACAGGGTTGGGATATATGAGGGCGGCACCCGTAAACGGGCGGGATATATGAGAGCGGTCACTCGTACAGGGATGGGATATATGAGGGCGGGCACTCGCACAGGGGTAGGATATATGAGGGCGGCACCCGTACAGGGGTGGGATATATGAAAGCGGGCACCCGTAATGGGTTGTGATATATGCGGGCGGGCACCCATACAGGGGTGGGGATATATGCGGGCGGGCACCCGTACAGGGGTAGGATATATGAGGGCGGGCACCCGTACAGGGGTGGGATATATGAGAGCGGGCACCCGTACAGGGGTGGGATATATGAGGGCGGGCACCCATACAGGGGTGGGATATATGAGGGCGGCACCCGTAAAGGGGTGGGATATATGAGAGCGGTCACTCGTACAGGGATAGGATATATGAGGGCGGGCACCCGTACAGGGATGGGATGTATAAGGGCGGGCACCCGCACAGGGGTTGGATATATGTGGGCGGCACCCATACAGGGGTGGTATATATGAGAGCGGTCACCCGTACTGGTGTGGGATGTATGAGGGCAGGCACCCGTACAGGGGTGGGATATATGCGGGTGGGCACCTGTACAGGGGTGGGATATATGAGGCCGGGCACCCGTACAGGGTTGGGATATATGAGAGCGGTCACCCGTACAGGGGTGGGATATATGAGAGCGGTCACCCGTACAGGGGTGTGATATATCCGGGTGGGCACCTGTACACGTGGTGGGATATATGAAGGCGGGCACCCGTACAGGGGTGGGATATATGAGAACGGTCACCCGTACTGGTGTTTGATATATGACGGAGGGCACCCGTACAGGGGTGGCATATATGAGGGCAGGCACCCGTACAGGAAAGGATATATGCGGGCGGGTACCAGAACAAGGGGTTGGGATATATTCGGGCGGGCACCAGTACAATGGGTGGGATATATGAGGGCGGGCACCCGTACAGGAAGTGGGATATAAGATGGCGGGCACCCGTACAGGGGTGGGATATATGAGGGCGGGCACCCGTACATGGGTGGGAAATTTGCGGGCGGGCACCAGTACAGGGGGGGGATATATGAGGGCGGGCACCCGTACATGGGTGGGAAATTTGCGGGCGGGCACCAGTACAGGGGGGGATATATGAGGGCGGGCACCCGTACATGGGTGGGAAATTTGCGGGCGGGCACCAGTACAGGGGTGGGATATATGAGGGCAGCACCCTTACGGGTGTGGGATATATGAGGGCGGGCACCCGTACAGTTATGAGATATATGCGGGGAGGCACCCATATAGTTATGAGATATATGCAGGCGGGCACCTCTACAATTATGAGATATATGCGGGCGGGCACCCGTATAGTTATGAGATATATGAGGTCGGGCACCCGTATAGTTATGAGATATATGAGGGCGGGCACCCGTATAGTTATGAGATATATGAGGGCGGGCACCCGTACAGGGGTGGGATACATGCGGGCGGGCACTCGTCCGCGCCCAGATATACGCAAAAAAATATCTGTAGAAAATCTATTTATTAATGTATTGGAGTGAAAGTTTCACGATTGTGATGCCAAATGGTGTGATAGTTGATTGGAATATCTCAGATTTTTTCGATTTTGACGAAAAATTTTCATTTCTCTGTCTATGAGGAAATATTCCTCAGAGACCATCTATATGTCCATCTATTTATCTAACTATCTTCCCATCAATCTATATATTCATCTAACATTATCCATCTATTTCTCAATCTTTCCATCCAGCTACCTATCCATCGATCTGAGCATCAAAATGAGCCTCTACCTGTCCATCTATCTATCCATCTCTGTATCTAACATTTGAATCAATTATCTGTCGAACTATCCATAAATTTATACATTCATCTCTCTATCATATATCTGTTCATCTATCCGTCCTTTTATCCATCTACACACCCATTTTTTCAACCATATATTCATCAAACTATACATCAATTCATTTATTTGTGCATCAATACGTTTATCTTTGGATCAGTCCATTTATCTGTGCATCAATCTATCTGTCTATCTCTGTCTATCTATACCATATCCATGTATATGTATATTAATGCCAGAATAATCACAAAAACACATAATGTCTGTGTTTCCTCACTAAAGTGGTCAAACACAAAAACGTTTTGAATATTTGTTTTATTTTCCAGGTGGATACTAATCCATCTATATCTATGTATACCTATCTATCCATTCATGTATGCATCATTGTATTACACACAGAAATCACAATAGCGTGAGGAATCAAATGAACAAATCCACATGAGCTGTGACGAGGATTCGAACCTGCGTCCAAGAGCATCCCAGACGCTGCCTTTATCGACTGAGCTACGACATAGAAGAGAATTGAAACCAGAAGTTCTACTGAACCTACTTGGACCTGCAGCCTCTCCGAGTCACAAACCAGGGTTTTACACAACTCCCCCATGCACTCGAGCTATGTCAATAGGCCGTTCTCCCTCTTCGCCCTTACTTTATTACACACAGAAATCACAGAAACCAGAAGTTCTACTGAACTTCTGGTTTCAATTCTCTTCCATGTCGTAGCTCAGTCGATAAAGGCAGCGTCTGGGATACTCTCGGACGAAGGTTCGAATCCTCGTCACGGCCCTTGTGGATTTGGTCATCATTCTATCTATTTATCCACCTTTTCATCCGCCTATCCATCTGTATATAAATATATCTAACCATCTCCCTTTTTTTCCATCCACCAACTCATCTTTCTATGCATCTACCTGTGTAACCATCAATCCATCCATCTATCTATTCATCCATTAATCCATCCACCAATCTATCTGTTTATCCATCAATCCATCCATCTACTCATATGTATATTTGCCTATACCTACAGCTATCTATCAATAAATTTGTCCCTCAATCTATCTATTTATCTATAGATGGATAGATATATCCATTTCTTTATTAACATATGTTGTTAAATATGACCGAAAAAGTTAGATTAATAATTCTAACACGAATTTTCTCAATATTTCTTATATTTCTTTTTACTGTTGATGGTAATTGAAAATCAATTCTCCAAAATTCATTTTAATTTCTAGTCTGACGCGACACTTGAACGAATTTCGTAATAACTTATTACATTTTCAAAGACTTTAGTTTACATACACACAACTATAACCTGCAAACACTAAACAGAGTTTTACTATGCTAATATTTAAACAGCTTTTGTCTTATATACTCGCATTTGGGTGAGGTGAAATGTTACAACAGTTTTGGATGAGGTGAACAAACTTTCAACACAAGACAGAACACGGCTCAATGGGTATAGATGAAAGAGAATAATGGAAGTAACTGCAAAGGGCCTATTGGCCCACATTTCCTCTTGATGCTTCTATATTGGTACGGAGTCTTGAAGTGGGTAGAATATTGTTGTACATTAATTGGCTGTTGATTGCTGGTGTTGACTTCTTGATGTGTAGTGCCTCGCAGATGACTAGCCGTCTGCTATCGCTGTATCTATCGATGATTTCTGTGTTGTTTGTTAAGACTTCTCTGGTGATGGTCTGGTTGTGGGAAGAGCTTATATGTTCCTTAATGGAGCCCTGTTGCTTATGCATCGTTAATCGCCTGGAAAGAGATGTTGTCTTGCCCATATACTGAGTTCTTTGGGGCTTACAGTCCCCAAGTGGGCATTTAAAGGCATAGACGACATTGGTTTCTTTTAAAGCGTTCTGCTTTGTGTCTGGAGAGTTTCATTTCTTTATGCACACATGTATCTGTTATCTGTCTCTCTCTTTGTCTTTCTGTCTCTGCATCTCTCTTTCTCTGTCTGTCTGCCTCTGTCTCTGTATTGATATCTTTCTTATAAAATCTCTATATCTTTCTCTTATACAAAAATTATTTTCTAATGTGTGGATGATCACCTATGAGAGGAACTTAAGGGTGTTAAATACTAAAAGGAAAATAGGTACCCCTTGCTCTGATAAGGAACTTTTGGCTTGAGAAACCTTTAAAGCTGTGGAAGAATCGTCTGTTTTATGTAGTACTATCAGTACCCAGCCACGCGTTGCTGTGGCTCAACAACCCATATGCGTTGTTGAGCCACAGTAACCTTCCCTGTCCCTTTGACCTGGCCACCATTCTCTATTCCCTCGTCCTCTCGTCCCCACCACCCTAAACTCCCCCGTCCCCTCGTCCTTCCCCACCATTACCCCCTCCCTTGTCCCCTCGTCCTCCCCACTATCTCTCACTTCTGTCCCCTCATCATCCCTACCATTCCCCACTCCACCATCCCCCTCTTCCTTCCCATCATGCCTCACTACACTGTCACTTTCTCCTCCCCAACCATTCTCCATTACCCCTTCCCCTCGTCCCCACCGTCCCAAACTCCCCTGTCTCCTTGTCCTTCCCCACCATTATCCCCTCCCTTGTTCCCTCATCATCCCCACCATTCCCCACTCCCTCGTCCGATGCCTTCCCAAATGGTCTGATGTTCCCATCAGAAAATTGGGAACATCAAGTGATCTGATGTTCCCATCACTGAAATATAGGAAAAACAGTTAAAAATGAAATGAAAATATGAAAAAATTAAAAAAAAGTATACTCACGAAATGGCCGGTCTGGTAAAGAACACAGCTTAATTCGGATGCAATTCACACAAAATAATTAAATAAAAATAAAAATAAATAAAAATCTTTGAAAATTCAATTTATCAATGCATTCAGAAACATTGAAATGGAATTGTAACATATCTAATATAGCATGTGTGTTGCTCTTACATGCAACAGATGGCGCTGTTTTTCAAGAAAAAGCACAGTTTTACCTGTCACAGGTGTGGCATCTATACTTATACTTACGAAATGAATGGTATGGTAAACAACACAGCTCAAGTCCAACACAATGTCACACAAAATAATTCACTAAAAAATAAAATATATCGAAATCTATGAAAATAAAGTTTTTCAATGCAATCGGAAACATTTAAATGAAATTCGTGATATTTTTTGTGTAACCTGCATGTTGCAATTATGTTCAACAGATGGCGCTGTTATTCAAACACTCATGTTTTTACCTGTTACAGAGGTGGCATCTATATAGTAGGTATATAAAAAGACGCGCCTATTCGAATGCAAAGTTGTGCCTAAATTTCAAAGCACTTGGTGAAGAACTTTCGGAGATTACAGCGTGTGTATTGCCCTTACGTCCATCAGATGGCACTGTTTTTCAAAAAAAGTATGTTTTTTCCTGTCACAGGTGAGGCATGTATATAGTAGATATATAAAAATACGCGCCTATTCGAATGCAACGTTGTGTCAAAATTTCAAAGCCATCGGTAAAGAGGTTTTGAAGATTTCTCTCACATGAAAAACACAGTTTTTCGGAAAAAGCATTTTTTTTTTACCGTCACAGACGTGACATCTATAAAGTATGTATATAAAAACCTGCTTTAATGCGAATGGAACGTTGTGTAAAAATTTCAACGCAATCAGTTAAGAACTTTCGGAGATTAGCGTTTTTGAACAAACGAACATTTCCATTTTTATTTATATAGATGTGGCAAATTTTTGACGGAACGAAATTTCTGTTAATTTTCCCGAGAACAATAAATAATGCTTCATATTACTATAAGGAAAAAAATGTTTTGAGCGTTTGTTTATAAATTATTTAGCTTCGTAGATGGGATACAGTACCAAGAGTCTGTGTCGGGTTGAGAATGTGACAGAGGCATGCTGTTACCTTTTGAATTCTGGCGACCCCGACAACCCAGTGTCCATCCTGTACACCGAACCATTCCCTCTGCCAAGTTCGGCTAGGTTTGTCCCAACCGTGTGGCCTCCAACCACCAACACTTACAATAACATTTTAATTTTAATTTATATTCATTGTGAATAATGTCACAATAAATATTGAACATGTATTGATTCTTAGGTACCCTGGGAAATTTGGCAGCTTTTATGCCATATATTGTACCAAGAGAATACCCGATGTTGCCTGGGCCTATCTGTCTGTCTCCAAACCGTCATATTGATCTATCTATCCACCTATCACTATTTATCTCTCCATTAATATATATATATATATATATATATATATATATATATATATATATATATATATATATATATATATATATATATATGCAAACAAGCCTGAATGGTCCCCAGGACTATATACAACTGAAAACTCACACCCCAGAAGTGACTCGAACCCATACTCCCACAACTGGTATGTACAGGGACGCCTTAATCCGCTTGACCATCACGACCGGACATAAGGAAGTGATAGCCGAGGCTATATGAACCACTTCCCCGCCGGCACTCGGATGGTAATCTTGGGCATAGCATTTTATCAAATCACCTCATTCTTTGGGGCACACGTGAGGAACACAAATGCAAACAAGCCTGAATGGTCCCCAGGACTATATACAACTGAAAACTCACACCCCAGAAGTGACTCGAACCCATACTCCCACAACTGGTATGTACAGGGACGCCTTAATCCGCTTGACCATCACGACCGGACATAAGGAAGTGATAGCCGAGGCTATATGAACCACTTCCCCACCGGCACTCGGATGGTAATCTTGGGCATAGCATTTTATCAAATCACCTCATTCTTTGGGGCACACGTGAGGAACACAAATGCAAACAAGCCTGAATGGTCCCCAGGACTATATACAACTGAAAACTCACACCCCAGAAGTGACTCGAACCCATACTCCCACAACTGGTATGTACAGGGACGCCTTAATCCGCTTGACCATCACGACCGGACATAAGGAAGTGATAGCCGAGGCTATATGAACCACTTCCCCGCCGGCACTCGGATGGTAATCTTGGGCATAGCATTTTATCAAATCACCTCATTCTTTGGGGCACACGTGAGGAACACAAATGCAAACAAGCCTGAATGGTCCCCAGGACTATATACAACTGAAAACTCACACCCCAGAAGTGACTCGAACCCATACTCCCACAACTGGTATGTACAGGGACGCCTTAATCCGCTTGACCATCACGACCGGACATAAGGAAGTGATAGCCGAGGCTATATGAACCACTTCCCCGCCGGCACTCGGATGGTAATCTTGGGCATAGCATTTTATCAAATCACCTCATTCTTTGGGGCACACGTGAGGAACACAAATGCAAACAAGCCTGAATGGTCCCCAGGACTATATACAACTGAAAACTCACACCCCAGAAGTGACTCGAACCCATACTCCCACAACTGGTATGTACAGCGACGCCTTAATCCGCTTGACCATCACGACCGGACATAAGGAAGTGATAGCCGAGGCTATATGAACCACTTCCCCGCCGGCACTCTGATGGTAATCTTGGGCATAGCATTTTATCAAATCACCTCATTCTTTGGGGCACACGTGAGGAACACAAATGCAAACAAGCCTGAATGGTCCCCAGGACTATATACAACTGAAAACTCACACCCCAGAAGTGACTCGAACCCATACTCCCACAACTGGTATGTACAGGGACGCCTTAATCCGCTTGACCATCACGACCGGACATAAGGAAGTGATAGCCGAGGCTATATGAACCACTTCCCCGCCGGCACTCGGATGGTAATCTTGGGCATAGCATTTTATCAAATCACCTCATTCTTTGGGGCACACGTGAGGAACACAAATGCAAACAAGCCTGAATGGTCCCCAGGACTATATACAACTGAAAACTCACACCCCAGAAGTGACTCGAACCCATACTCCCACAACTGGTATGTACAGGGACGCCTTAATCCGCTTGACCATCACGACCGGACATAAGGAAGTGATAGCCGAGGCTATATGAACCACTTCCCCGCCGGCAGTCGGATGGTAATCTTGGGCATAGCATTTTATCAAATCACCTCATTCTTTGGGGCACACGTGAGGAACACAAATGCAAACAAGCCTGAATGGTCCCCAGGACTATATACAACTGAAAACTCACACCCCAGAAGTGACTCGAACCCATACTCCCACAACTGGTATGTACAGGGACGCCTTAATCCGCTTGACCATCACGACCGGACATAAGGAAGTGATAGCCGAGGCTATATGAACCACTTCCCCGCCGGCACTCGGATGGTAATCTTGGGCATAGCATTTTATCAAATCACCTCATTCTTTGGGGCACACGTGAGGAACACAAATGCAAACAAGCCTGAATGGTCCCCAGGACTATATACAACTGAAAACTCACACCCCAGAAGTGACTCGAACCCATACTCCCACAATTGGTATGTACAGGGACGCCTTAATCCGCTTGACCATCACGACCGGACATAAGGAAGTGATAGCCGAAGCTATATGAACCACTTCCCCGCCGGCACTCGGATGGTAATCTTGGGCATAGCATTTTATCAAATCACCTCATTCTTTGGGGCACACGTGAGGAACACAAATGCAAACAAGCCTGAATGGTCCCCAGGACTATATACAACTGAAAACTTTGATAAAATGCTATGCCCAAGATTACCATCCGAGTGCCGGCGGGGAAGTGGTTCATATAGCCTCGGCTATCACTTCCTTATGTCCGGTCGTGATGGTCAAGCGGATTAAGGCGTCCCTGTACATACCAGTTGTGGGAGTATGGGTTCGAGTCACTTCTGGGGTGTGAGTTTTCAGTTGTATATAGTCCTGGGGACCATTCAGGCTTGTTTGCATTTGTGTTCCTCACGTGTGCCCCAAAGAATGAGGTGATTTGATAAAATGCTATGCCCAAGATTACCATCCGAGTGCCGGCGGGGAAGTGGTTCATATAGCCTCGGCTATCACTTCCTTATGTCCGGCCGTGATGGTCAAGCGGATTAAGGCGTCCCTGTACATACCAGTTGTGGGAGTATGGGTTCGAGTCACTTCTGGGGTGTGAGTTTTCAGTTGTATATAGTCCTGGGGACCATTCAGGCTTGTTTGCATTTGTGTTCCTCACGTGTGCCCCAAAGAATGAGGTGATTTGATAAAATGCTATGCCCAAGATTACCATCCGAGTGCCGGCGGGGAAGTGGTTCATATAGCCTCGGCTATCACTTCCTTATGTCCGGTCGTGATGGTCAAGCGGATTAAGGCGTCCCTGTACATACCAGTTGTGGGAGTATGGGTTCGAGTCACTTCTGGGGTGTGAGTTTTCAGTTGTATATAGTCCTGGGGACCATTCAGGCTTGTTTGCATTTGTGTTCCTCACGTGTGCCCCAAAGAATGAGGTGATTTGATAAAATGCTATGCCCAAGATTACCATCCGAGTGCCGGCGGGGAAGTGGTTCATATAGCCTCGGCTATCACTTCCTTATGTCCGGTCGTGATGGTCAAGCGGATTAAGGCGTCCCTGTACATACCAGTTGTGGGAGTATGGGTTCGAGTCACTTCTGGGGTGTGAGTTTTCAGTTGTATATAGTCCTGGGGACCATTCAGGCTTGTTTGCATTTGTGTTCCTCACGTGTGCCCCAAAGAATGAGGTGATTTGATAAAATGCTATGCCCAAGATTACCATCCGAGTGCCGGCGGGGAAGTGGTTCATATAGCCTCGGCTATCACTTCCTTATGTCCGGTCGTGATGGTCAAGCGGATTAAGGCGTCCCTGTACATACCAGTTGTGGGAGTATGGGTTCGAGTCACTTCTGGGGTGTGAGTTTTCAGTTGTATATAGTCCTGGGGACCATTCAGGCTTGTTTGCATTTGTGTTCCTCACGTGTGCCCCAAAGAATGAGGTGATTTGATAAAATGCTATGCCCAAGATTACCATCCGAGTGCCGGCGGGGAAGTGGTTCATATAGCCTCGGCTATCACTTCCTTATGTCCGGTCGTGATGGTCAAGCGGATTAAGGCGTCCCTGTACATACCAGTTGTGGGAGTATGGGTTCGAGTCACTTCTGGGGTGTGAGTTTTCAGTTGTATATAGTCCTGGGGACCATTCAGGCTTGTTTGCATTTGTGTTCCTCACGTGTGCCCCAAAGAATGAGGTGATTTGATAAAATGCTATGCCCAAGATTACCATCCGAGTGCCGGCGGGGAAGTGGTTCATATAGCCTCGGCTATCACTTCCTTATGTCCGGTCGTGATGGTCAAGCGGATTAAGGCGTCCCTGTACATACCAGTTGTGGGAGTATGGGTTCGAGTCACTTCTGGGGTGTGAGTTTTCAGTTGTATATAGTCCTGGGGACCATTCAGGCTTGTTTGCATTTGTGTTCCTCACGTGTGCCCCAAAGAATGAGGTGATTTGATAAAATGCTATGCCCAAGATTACCATCCGAGTGCCGGCGGGGAAGTGGTTCATATAGCCTCGGCTATCACTTCCTTATGTCCGGTCGTGATGGTCAAGCGGATTAAGGCGTCCCTGTACATACCAGTTGTGGGAGTATGGGTTCGAGTCACTTCTGGGGTGTGAGTTTTCAGTTATATATATATATATATATATATATATATATATATATATATATATATATATATATATATATATATATATATATACATTCAACTGTACATCTTTCAATCTACTCCACCAGCTACTTATCCATCCATTTTTCCATCTACTCCTCCTGCTATCAATCCATCTAGCAATCTGTCCATCAATCTCGGTATATCTATCAATCTATCGATCTATCTCGACCTATTAATCAGTCTATCTGCCAAACTATTTATCAATCAGTCTATCTGCCAAACTATTTATCAATCTATCTGTTCAATTTTATATCCATCCATCTAATAAAGATTCTTTCCATTTATCCTTCCATCAACACATCTCGCCATCCATATAACCACCTATTTATCCATCTATAAATCTTTTAGTCTATCCACACGTCCTTTAATCCATCTACACACTTATCTGTCTACTTATCTATACCCTTATCTATCTATCAATCTGTCCCGTTATTCATCCGTCTAACCATTTAACTATCTATCTATCTATATAGATATACATCTATCAATTCATCTACACATAAAATCGTAAATTTTCCATCTATCCATTCACACTTTGAATGTCCATCTCTCTTTCCATCAATGTAATTTGTGTCCATCCATTAGTGTAGCCATATATCAATTTATCTATCCATCTATTCACCTAGCATTCTAACCATCTATATATCTGTCTATCAATGCTTCTATTCATTTTTATCTGTATACCTTTCTATCCACTTATTCATATTGCTTGCAATCCAACTAGCTTTCTACCAATCAATTTATGCCCCCCCCCTAATCTTTCTATTCATCTCTCCATCCAATTATCTTCTCAACGATCTATTTGTCAATCCATCCATCTGCCTATTCATCCATTTATCTATCTACTCATCTGTCTACCCATATATTCATCCATCTATCTATCCACCTACTCATCAGTGTATCCATCTATCCATCCCTCAATCTATCCATCTACCTATCCATCTACCCATCCACCTATCTATCAATCCATCTATCTGCTGTCCGTCTCTGTCAACCTCTCTGTCTCTATCTTCAGCTGTGTCAGTCTCTCTCTTTCTCGGTCCCTATCTCTGACTTTGTCTCTTTATGTCTTTATATCTGTCAGTCTGTCTGCTTGTATTTTTATCTGTCTATCTGTCTGTCTGTCTGTCTCTCTCTCAGATAAACAAAATAATTGTCTATGTGTGGTGGTCAGCAGTGCGAGGAGTTCAGTGGTGTGAACTACATAAAGAATAGTTACCCCTTACTCTGATAAAGAATGAAGGAGAGGAGAAACCTTTGATGCACTGAAAAATTATTGACAACAGGAAATTTCTGTTATTTTCCTAAGATCAGTAAAAATTGCCCATATTACCTAAATGCTTTTCTATAAAGTTTTGATGGTACATAGCTGTGTAGCTGTCCGACACGGCCAAAAATCGTCGTGGAAGGGTCTGAACGTGGCACTGGCACACTGTTCCTTTTTAAGTCTTGAGACCTCAACTAGCCTATGTTCATCCCATTCCCGAGACCATCCCCTTTGTCAAATTGCGTGAGGCTAGCCCTAACCGTGTGGCCTCCAAATTTTAACGGACGAAGGTTCTCTCCTATAGCATGTAATAAAGGAATAACCCGGCGTTGCCCGGGTCTGTCTGTGTGTGTCACTCATCTGTCCATCCATATATCCCGCTATTTATCTCTATTTGTCTATCAATTCATCTATCAATTCATGCATGTGTCTCTCTGTCTAGCTATCCATCTTTCTCTACGTCTATATGTTGGTCAATCTATCCAACAATCTTACCAAAAATCTATCCATCTATATACTTAAAAATCAACCCATTCATTTATCGATCATTTCCCCATCTTGCCATACATAAAATCATCTTGTTATGGATCTATGAATCCGTCTATCTACCTGTCCATTAATCTATCCATCCTTCCACCCATGCATCTATCCACGTATCTATCCATTTATCTATATGTCTGTCCATCACTCCCTCATTAAATCTTTTTATCAATCAATCCATATATATCTAAATCTATCTTTAAATCCACCAGTAGTGAAGTTGAGGACTAGACCCGCGCGCACCATCTGCCAGGTGTCACTCACGTGAGTGGCACCTGAACAGATGGCGCGCAGGTGTCTAGTCCTCAAGGGTTTTTGGGGAATTTCCCGGAAGTTTGGCGCGTGTCGGAGGTAAGTGGAGCGCGCGGTTCTAGTCCTCGGGGTTTTGGGGAGCTTTTTCTGTGTGTTCGGGTCAGGAAAGAGGGAAGCCATGTTGTTGGGGATGTAGGAGAGTATGTGGTATAGTAAGAAATACATGGAAAAGAGTGGAATAAGAGGAAAGAGTAGTTAGATATGTATGTGTGTGTTGTCATAGACTTAATCCTGTGTGAGGATAATAGTTTGATGATAGTAAGTAAGTAGAGGTTGAGGGGATCCAACATAGTGGATATGTTGTTTGGGGAGGTGGAGGGGGGAGGGAGAGGAGAACCCCCATACCTGAGAGGAAAGCCTGGACGTCCATTAGCTTCCCCCTACAGGAAGTCGTGAGTGTGAGAGGAGGGTAAGAGAGAGAGCAGCAGCCTCCTGCGGAAGTGTGGCATTTGCCTTAAAGGCTTTTCGATGTCTTCAGAGTGGAGATGTTCATCCCACCACGGTTCCCCCTCTACTGCGGATTCGTTAAGGAGGAGCGAGGTACATACTGTCGTCGGCAGACCCACACCTGTCAGCCATCAGTCACTTCTCATTTGACCCGGGGCATTTCACTCCCCTCACACACACACACACAAACGCGCCGCCAGTTCCCTGCGAGACTTCATCCGCTCTCTCTCTGTCTCTCTGTCTCTCTGACTCTCTCTCTCTCTCTCTCTCTCTCTCTCTCTCTCTCTCTCTCTCTCTCTCTCTCTCTCTCTCTCTCTCTCTCTCTCTCTCTCTCTCTCTCTCTTTCTGTCTCTCTGTCTCTCTGACTCTCTCTCTCTCTCTCTGTCTCTGTCTCTCTGTCTCTCTGTCTCTCTCTCTCTCTATCTCTCTGTCTCTCTGTCTCTGTCTCACTCTCTCTCTCTCTCTCTCTCTCTCTCTCTCTCTCTCTCTCTCTCTCTCTCTCTCTCTCTCTCTCTCTCTCTCTCTCTCTCTCTCTCTCTCTCTCTCTCTCACCCTCTCTAAAGTCCACCACACGGCACTTCACTTAGTAAACTCAGTCAAAGTCAGTAGGTTAGCGTTTACTAAAAGAGAGAAACATTTCACATCGTCACGGAGACGCGATCTCTACCTACAAATTGTTCTTGTTAACTGTGATCACAACATCTGCAAAATGGTAGCTCAACCATTCAGCTGTAAACTGAATGGTTGAGCTACCTGATACATGGCTGGTGATAGTAATATTTTATTTTTTACGATGTAGAAACTTAAAACTAAAAAATGAGGTTGCATGGATGGATAACAATGTTCAGTAAACAGTTACTGAGTTGTAAACTGAATGGTAGTGTCATCCAATACCTGGTTACTGATAATAGTATTTCACGATGAGAAAACCTTATGACCACACATGTAACGATTTTGCATTCAGTAAACACTTACTGAGTTGTAAACTGAATGCCGGAGCTGGTCAATACAAGGTTTGTGATAGTAATATTTTATTTTTATTTACGATGGAGAAACTTTAAACTAAAAATGAGGTCACATGGAGGGATATCTATGTTCAGTAAACTGCTACTGAGATGTAAACTGGATGGTTGACCCACCCAATACCTGGTTTGTGATAGTAATATTTTATTTTTTACGATGGAGAAACTTTAAACTAAAAAATGAGGTCGCATGGAGGGATGTCTATGTTCAGTAAACAGTTACTGAGCTGTAAACTGAATGGATGAGCTACCCGATACATGGCTGGTGATAGTAATATTTTATTTTTTACGATGTAGAAACTTAAAACTAAAAAATGAGGTTGCATGGATGGATAACAATGTTCAGTAAACAGTTACTGAGTTGTAAACTGAATGGTAGTGTAATCCAATACATGGTTACTGATAATAGTATTTCACGATGAGAAAACATTATGACCACACATGTAACGATTTTGCATTCAGTAAACACTTACTGAGTTGTAAACTGAATGCCGGAGCTGGTCAATACAAGGTTTGTGATAGTAATATTTTATTTTATTTACGATGGAGAAACTTTAAACTAAAAATGAGGTCACATGGAGGGATATCTATGTTCAGTAAACTGTTACTGAGATGTAAACTGGATGGTTGACCCACCCAATACATGGTTTGTGATAGTAATATTTTATTTTTTACGATGGAGAAACTTTAAACTAAAAAATGAGCTCGCATGGAGGGATGTCTATGTTCAGTAAACAGTTACTGAGTTGTAAACTGAATGGTAGTGTCATCCAATACCTGGTTACTGATAATAGTATTTCACGATGGAAAAACCTTATCCTAAACTAAAAATGAGCCCACATGAAGAGATTTTCACTTACTGAGATGTTAACTGAATGTCTGAGCTATCCAATAGTAGTATTAATTCAAGATGGAAAACTTAAAACTAAACTAAAATGAGCGCACATGAAGTGATACTCACGTTCATTAAACACTGTTACGAACCCGGATCCAGCGTCCGAGCACGGAGCAGTAACGACCACGCCATCTGTGGGTCAGCTCCCGAAACCCCCTCCAAACGAACGACGACACCTGGCGAGGACGACGTATATTGGCCACAAGGGCCAGTTTCCAGTCCTGTGCAGCTTACAACACAGACGCTGCTGACCTCTGGTGAGGTGGTGCTCAGACTACAACACCATCTATGAAGTGGATGTGTCGGGCATTTGTGTCTGAGCCTGTAAGTGAGGTGTTTTAGTGTCCCTGTGATTGATGACGTGTCTGCTTACAGAGTCGACTGGGGACTGCTGTGATGGGAGATGAGTCAGTCTACCCGAGGCAGCCGTCTCCGAACCTTGAGCTTTGCTGCAGCAGTTGCGAAGTCGTCCCCCCGGAAGAACACTGTGGTGTGTTAGCCTGCCAGTGGAGTGGCAGTAAGAGGTTTACCCGGGACAGACTGTTGGAGACGATCGTCCACTGGGGTATTGAGGACGGGAGAGTGATTTGTGGTGCCACACGAGGCTCCTGTCCAGGGCGTTCCCCTTATATCATTCGTGGAGTGGCCTGACCAGCCTTGCTGTTCCGGAACCTGCCAGCAGACCAGCTGGACGTGTGGTTGACGGCCTCCACGGCGGTGCCCCCAGTGGACCTGTGTTTTGGCTGACCTGTGGCCAGGGTAGGCTCAACTTCGCAGAGATTTCGTTGTGCGGCCACGAAGAGGCACCGAGGACTCAGCACCGAGAGCGAGGATCCATAGTCTTCAGCAGAAGACTTCAGTGTATTTTCCCCTGTAAATAAGTGTTTATTCCCCTCCCCTTGTGAAGTCTTTTATATCTTATTTATATATTGGGTGACGGTGAATTACAATCTTAAGTTCTTAGCTTTCTTTCCCTTCCCCCTTTAAGTTACTTGCGTCACGGATCACATCCCTTAATAGCCACTACTGGCTTGGGAACGGATATATATCTGACTCTAACAACATCAGAGTGAGAACCCCGTTGCGTCCCGAGAGGGCCGTAACAAACACTTACTACGTTGTTAACTGATTGTCTGATACATTCAATACATGGTTGATGATATCCCTATTAATGACATTGATAATAAGAGGTCTTGAACTAGATACGGGCATGGGGGGCAGCAAAGCTGCGATATTGAAAAGAAACTGAACTGAATTTGAAAATTGATTAATATATGTAATGTGAAGCCGATCTACTGGAAAACAGTAAGCAAACTTTATTTGAAAAAGAATATGAGAAGACTGTAAAGCTGGGGGGCAAGAAAATTATAAAAATAAGAAGTGATGATCTTCATAAACATAACATAAGATATTCATGACCGTAATTAATGCAGTGTGAACTCTCTTAAACTATGCACACCATGAAATCTCGTCACTATGCATAACTTGCCACTCTGCGAAACAAATTATTGACTATAGTGCGACAGTGAGAATAAAAATGACCACTTATGTTTTGGAGTGCTATTTTAGTCAAGAAATACTGTAAAGGATGATTATTGACTAAAGGGAATTTTGCGGGCTGCTGGTGTTTGATGTGTTGAACTGCTTAAAGGAAGCATATTTGCTAGAAAAAATTCCTGTGAAATAATGCTTGTTATATGTTTTGACTACCTAGCTAATAGCATATTGCATGGCTAATAATGAAATGAAATGTCACATTTTTGTCTGACTCACTTAGCACGAGTGAAGAGAAAACATTGAAAAACTGGCAAAGGTTGAAAACTCTGTGAAATCATATCTGTTATGATAAGTTTTGACTAGCTGCAAGCTATGTTTGCCTTCTCTCTCTCTCTAATCTACACACGCGATATGAAATGTGAATTTGTTGACTGAAAGGAGATTGATGATGATACGAATAGTAATTGCCGACATTGAGCATATTCTCAAAAACGTAGTTTCTGCAAAAAAAAAAATAACATTAAATTAGATGCGAGCTGCGATTTGAAAACAGAAGATGTGTGATGTGTGGCTTATTGTGTGGACTCTGGAGATATGATCTCCACATATAAGTTTCTCAAGAAAGTGGTAATATTTTTCTTGTGTTTGGATGTAATGGCTAAACATGGATGACATTTTCAATAATGTTATTTGCACATCCGACAAAGTTGATTTTCCCTGTTACGTTACATTGTGTTACAGAGGGCTAAAACTGGTAGACCGTAATATTCATATGGAAGGAGATGTAATGGAGATGGACTAAGTCCTACTTTATTTAAAAATGTCATTTTGGGCTGTAAAAGTTGATTTGCGTTACGTTACATTGTGTTAGAGGGCTAAAACTGGTAGAGGTCAATATTATATGGTAAGAGATGTGCTAAGTCATACTTTCATTTAAAAATGACATTTTGGACTGCAAAAAGTCGATTTGCGATACGTTACGTTGTGTTACAGAGGGCTAAAAGGGGTAAACATCAATTATTTATATGGTAAGAGATGTAATGGAGATGGGCTAACCCTCACTTTCCGTTTCAAAATGACATTTTGGACTGCAAAAAGTTTATTTGCGTTACGTTATGTTGCGTTACATTGTGCTACAGAGGGCTAAAAGGGGTAGAGGCCAATATTTTATATGGTGAGAGATGTAATGAATAAGGACTAATCCCTCACTTTCCGTTTCAAAATGACATTTTGGTCTGCAAAAAGTTGATTTGCGTTACGTTACGTTGCGTTACATTGTGTTACAGAGGGCTAAAAGGGGTAGACGCCAATATTTTATATGGTGAGAGATGTAATGAAGAGGGACTAAGTCATACTTTCATTTAAAAACGATATTTGATCTGTAGAAAGTTGATTTGCGTTACGTTACGTTACGTTGCATTGTGTTATAGAGGGTTAAAACTGGTATACTGTAATATTCATATGCTATGAGATGAAATGGAGATATTGTGTTTGGCTAAATGGAGTTCACATTTCAATAATGATATTCGGACAACAGCCAGAAAGTTGATCTCCACGTTACTTAATGATGATATAATGCGATGCAATCGTGTGCTAATATTTTATTTGTGTTAGAATGTAAGGGCTATAGGAGTTTGTCTAGACTTGCATACATTTTCAAACGCTATTTATGTAGGCAGTAGAAAGACTGGTTTCCCATTACGCTACATTGACTGTGTTACAAGAACTGAAAAACAGACTTAACCCAGAGTTATTTCACTATCGACTCACCCGGTCTTATTCTCATCGATTGGTGTTTACATTGGATGATGTAGGTCTTAAGAGAGACATCCTTGATCTCGGGGATAATGAACAAGTCAATTTAATAATAGTATCAAGACTGTGTTTTTCCATATTGTCGTATATATGTTTACTCGCCTAATGGAGAGAGAATGAACGGCGCGTTTGAGGTAAAGCGAGGACTGACCATGATGTGTATGTTTGTTTTACCACAGTGAATATGAAGCTATATTATGCTATGTCTATCAGTTATTGAATAAATGCTTACGTTACGTTATGTGATACAAGAACTAAACAAGCTTGTGCTAATCTTTTATTGTGTTTGGATGGTGATAAACATGGTTACATTTCATTATTCAGACATCGGACAGAAAGTTGCTCGTTACTCTTAAAATGATATTGGGCAAAGAACGAAGATAGCATATTGGTCATGTTACCTTACAAGGTTATAAGGGTGGGAGTGATGGGGGCTCGAAAACTGACATTAGTGGTCATCCTCTGATGCGCTGTCAGTCTAAGTGAAATGGAGAAAGATACGTGAACAGCGGCAGCAGGAGAAAGGAAATGATGTTACTTTCCCCCAACTACTAAATGATCTGGAGAGAGAGAGAGAGAGTCCACTGACTGTTATGTATATATCCCACGCAGTTGTGTTTACAACATTATGATTTGTTAGAATAATAAGATTGAAGACCAGCTTATGACTGGATATTCTTAAAAAAAATGCTATTTGAGCAAAGAATGATGATACTAAGGCTTAGAACAGAACATCCGGTCTGGGAAGGGAGCAGTGATGGTTTGGCCATGGAGGGGGGTGCTAGGGGTATGGGTATGGTGGGGGTGGATGGGGAGAGGGTAAGGCCGTCCCATTACCTTGTCCATCTCACTACGCCTCAAACCACCACGAAGGTTAGACCTCAGCGAGAGGGACTGCCGGTTCTTTCATTCAGGAGTCTTGAACATTCTGTGACATTGTCTTGCTATGATAACACCGTTGTGTGATACAAGCTCTGCACAGCAGTAATGGATGTCGGATGAAGAGGTGATGGAGATTGAGTAAACCTGCATACATTTCAATGATATTTATTTGGGCCAGCAGATGTTGTAATCACAGTTAACAAGAACAATTTGTAGGTAGAGATCGCGTCTCCGTGACGATGTGATATGTTTCTCTCTTTTAGTAAACGCTAACCTACTGACTTTGACTGAGTTTACTAAGTGAAGTGCCATGTGGTGGACTTTAGAGAGGGTGAGAGAGAGAGAGAGAGAGAAAGAGAGAGAGAGTGAGACAGAGAGAGAGAGACAGAGAGAGAGAGAGAGAGACAGAGAAACAGAGAGACAGAGAGAGAGAGAGAGAGAGAGAGAGAGAGAGAGAGAGAGAGAGAGAGAGAGAGAGAGCCAGAGAGACAGAGAGACAGAGAGAGAGCGGATGAAGTCTCGCAGGGAACTGGCGGCGCGTTTGTGTGTGTGTATGTGAGGGGAGTGAAATGCCCCGGGTCAAATGAGAAGTGATTGATGGCTGACAGGTGTGGGTCTGCCGACGAGAGTATGTACCTCGCTCCTCCTTAACGAATCCGCAGTAGAGGGGGAACCGTGGTGGGATGAACATCTCCACTCTGAAGACATCGAAAAGCCTTTAAGGCAAATGCCCCACTTCTGCAGGAGGCTGCTGCTCTCTCTCTTACCCTCCTCTCACACTCACGACTTCCTGTAGGGGGAAGCTAATGGACGTCCAGGCTTTCCTCTCAGGTATGGGGGTTCTCCTCTCCCTCCCCCCTCCCCCTCCCCAAACAACATATCCACTATGTTGGATTCCCTCAACCTCTACTTACTTACTATCATCAAACTATTATCCTCACACAGGATTAAGTCTATGACAACACACACATACATATCTAACTACTCTTTCCTCTTATTCCACTCTTTTCCATGTATTTCTTACTATACCACATACTCTCCTACATCCCCAACAACATGGCTTCCCTCTTTCCTGACCTGAACACACAGAAAATGCTCCCCAAAACCCCGAGGACTAGAACCGCGTGCTCCACTTACCTCCGACACGCGCCAAACTTCCGGGAAATTCCCCAAAAAACCTTGAGGACTAGACACCTGCACGCCATCTGTCCAGGTGCCACTCACGTGAGTGACACCTGGCAGATGGTGCGCGCGGGTCTAGTCCTCAACTTCACTACTTCCACCCTTTGTGCAGCCATCTGTCATTCAATCTATATATCCATCTAGCTTTTTATATATCTATCCATCTAGCTTTCTATCCACCTATCTATTAATCTATTTATCCATATATATATATATCTAGTCATCTATCTAAATATGCACCTAATCATCTTCCTACTCATCCAACTGCTTAACATCTATCTGTTCATCCATCTTTTCGTCTCTCCATCCATCTACCTATCCATGCATTTATCCGTTCATCCATCTACTTATCTGTCTATCCATTTATCTATCAATACATTTATTCATCCTCCTATCCATCTATCCATCCACCTATATCCGTCCATCTCTCTACTGTCTATGTCTCTGCTTCTGACTTTGTTTCTGCCCCTCTCTTTCTCTTTCTCTGTCATAGACAGAGGACAGGCAGAGAGAGAGTCTGTTTCTGCCTGTCTATCTCTAGCTGTGTGTCTGAGTTTCTGTTTGTCTCTATCTTTCTCTGTATCTGTCTTTATCTGTTTTTATCTCTCTTTCTCTATCTGTCTGTCTCTTTCTCCTATAAAATATATAATTGTCTTTGTGTGGGTGGTCAGCAGTAAGAGGAGCGGTGTTGTGTGAAATACTAAAAAAACTAATAGTTACCCCTTTGTCTGTCAGAAAGCCGTTGTTCGAAACCTTTGATATTGTGTAAAGATCGTCTGTTTTATGGGAGTACGGGCAAATTATTGACAACAAAAAGTTTCAGTTAATTTTCCCGAGATTAGTGAATAATGCTGCATATTACCATATGTAAATAATGATTTGAAAATTTTGTTTTGAAAATATTTAGCTGCATAATTAGCTGACAGAGCCAAAAATGATCATGGGGGGGGGGAGGTGAATGGGGCACTGGCACGTTATTCCCTTTTACATTTAGGTGACACCGACCAGCCTATGTTCATCCTATTCCCCAGAACATTCCCTCTTTCAATTTGTGTTAGGCTAGCCCCATCTGTGTGATCTCTGACTTTCAACAGACTAGCAGACATTATCTCTTATGGTACTGATTATAAAATATAAATATTGAATTTTGTCACATGATACGTGCAGTGTGCTATGTTGCATTGCTATATAATGTTGGAATGCATATGTGTAACTTTTACCAGTAATATCTTTAGTGTTGACGTCTGCTCCAGCGTCGAGGAGGACCTTCACAGTGTTGTCGTGACCACCTACGGCTGCCTTGTGAAGGGCTGTCCAGCCTGTAAACAGATACCAAAATTGTTATTATGCATAAACCATCACTATTCCAATACTTTCTATATATTATTGTAATTAGCTGTTCTAGTTGATTTTTTTATATAATAGTGATGTTCCGACTCTAAATATTTTGTAAAACTGTTTTCACTCTAAATTTAAGAGGGGAAGATCGTGTTAATTTTTTTTAGGAATAGACCATTAAAATATCCGACATCCAACCAGTTCTTATATGACAAATTTTTACTTGTGACGAGAGCGACAGTGGTGCTATTGTCATGCCCGAAACGCTGAGTGTATTAGTGGCTTGAGGCATAGTATATACTTGCCCTACCTAGAGATCCAACATTCTTCTCGTATACCATTTTGTATGTATGTGCTTTTCCCCTAATAAATATTATTATTATTATTTTAAATATTAACATTATTATTATTATTATTATTATTATTATTATTTTAAATATTAACATTATTATTATTATTATTATTATTATTATTATATACATAAAAAGAGCATTATGCAGGATGGAGCAATAGCTGATCAACCAACAATAGCTGACTTTACAAGGGTGAACCGATAGCTCCAGTCTTGCCATCGTCAGTTAACCAATATAACCTTTATAAGCTTCATACACCATAAACCTTAGCAATAAAATGTTGGTAATACTAGCTCGAGGAAAGAGAAACATTGCTGACATCACAATACAACCAATATAACCATAAAAGGGATGTAACTGATGATATTTGAGAATGGCAGATGGAGGCATGAGGAACATCGTTGTCGTCATCAGTTAACAATGACCTTCACAGATACCCTGAACCCCATCATTCGTTATCTTACCATGCAAGCTTAGGGCATGAACAACACCATGTTATGCATGATAAATATTATTATAATTTATGGTATCTTGCTTCACTAGTTGGCATCTAACCATACTGACTTGAGAAAAGATCAACAGTGTGTTATCATTGTCAGATAAACAAGATTATCACTGCGGATATCCTGCATCAACCAAATTGATAAATGATCACACAAGTCTCTTTCAACTTGTGGGGCTCCAGACACCCTTGTCTCCACCGGTCCCCCTCCGCAGAAAATAATAAAAAGAAACACTAAAACAATACCCCCCCAACTGACACCTCTGTGATGCCAATGGCACCATAATAAGTCACCTAACCACGTTTAATATTTTGTAGGATAGGGCCATGTTGAATTAACATCAACAAGAACCTGTTGGCATATACCACATCTACTGCATAACCCGTAAGGAAGTCCTATCTCAGTTATATTCTATCAGGTGACCCACTACCCTCTCTCAGTTTATTATTTCCCAACTCGATTTTATCTTAAAATTTATGTAACTAGCCAGAAATCTGAATTTTCTCTCAAGAATTATCAGATCCGCAGAGGCAAGGAGTGAATCATCTTAATCTAAAAGAACTGTAACATCTAATTAACAAAAATATATTAAAACGATAGTGGATGGTACCTCAATGTTACCCTTCGACTCTCTACCTGAATCTTATCACCAGAATAGTGTTAAATAAACTAATTTTTATGAACATCTTCCCTGCAATTAGAGCAGCTCTCATTGAAAATATCCATTACCAATATGTCTTCAGAGTTAACTCTGGGATGCAGCTTCCACTCCCTATATATAGTGATCATGAATGGATAAGTTAATAAGTGCAAGTACGTATATATTCAGTAGCTACAAGAACAAAATGTATGGTTAATACATACGTAATAACAATGTTCTCGGTATTTCTACACTCTTGGAAGGTGGTTATCCTTAAAGACATTCAATATAAGAGTTCACAAGATTACAACAGTACACCAAAATATAATACTAATAATGATGACCATCAACACGTCACTGGGCCTATACCTCATCTTCCCACCATACTACCACACACCACACCACACTACCATACACCCCAAACCCATAATACATAACCCCACTAAAATACTACACACCCCACCACACTACCACACACATTACCACACTACCACACATCCCCACCACACTTCCACACACCTCACCACACAACCACACATCCCACCACACTACCACACACCCCACCATACTACCACACACCCCAAACCAATACTTCAAAGCCCCACCCCAATACTACACAACCCACCACACTACCACACACACCCCCACACAACCAAGTCCCCAGCAAGCACAAATAGGTGGGTACAAATAGGTGAGTACACAGCCCAACCACACTACCACACACACCACCACAATACTACACAACCCCAACACACTACCACACACCCCATCACACTACCACACTCCCCCACCACACTACTACACACACCCCACCACACAACCACACTCCCCCACCAAACTACTACACACACCCCACCACACTACCACACTACCACACCCCACCATGCAACCACACACCCCACCTCGCTTCCACACACCCACCACACTACCACACACCCCACCATACTACCACATCCCCCACCACTCTACCATACCCCCCACCAAACTACACCACTACACTACAACACCTCACTATACAACCAAACACCCCACCAACCTACCACACACCCCACCACATTACCAAACAACCCACCACACTACCACACACCCCACCACACTACCACACACCCCACCACACTACCACACACCCCCCCCACGCTATCACACAATCCCACCACACTACCACACACCCCACCATACTACCACACACCCACCACACTAGCACACACCCCACCACACTACCACACCCCCCCACCACACTACCACACAACCCAACACACTACCACAACCCACCATACTACCACATACCAAACTCCACTACCACACACCTCATCACAGTACCACACAACCCCACCACACTACCACACACCCCACCACACTACCACACACCCCACCACGCTATCACACAACCCCCACCACTCTACCACACACCCAACCACTTTTGCACACACCCCACCACACTTCCACTGAACCCAACACACTACCACACAACCACCATACTACCACATACCAAACCCCACTGCCACACACCCAACCACACTAACACACAACCCCCACCACACTACCACACAACGCAACACACAACCACACACACACACCACACTACCACACACCCCACCACACTACCACACACCCCACCACTCTACCACACAACCCCACCACACTACATTACACCCCACCACACTACCACACGCCCCACCACACTACCACACACCCTACCACACACCCCACCACACTACTACACAACCCCACCACACTACCATACACCCCACCACACTACCATACATCCCACCACACTACCACAAACCCACCACATTTCCACGCACCACTCCACAGTACCACACCCCCCACACTACCACATAACCCACCACACTACCACACCCCCCACCACACTACCACACCCCACCACACAACCACACACTCCTCCTCGCTTCCACTCACCCACCACACTACCACATTCCCCACCACACTACCTGACCCCCACCACACTATCCCACCACACTTACACACACCACTACACAACCACACTTCCCACCACACTACTACACCCCACAACACTACCACATTCCCCACCACACTACCACACCCCCCACCACACTATCCCACCACATTTCCACGCACCACTACACAACCACACTTCCCACCACACTACCACACACCCCACCACACTACCACATTCCCTACCACACTACCACATCCCCACCACACTATCCCACCACACTTCCACACACCACTACACAACCACACACCCCATCACACTAGCACACACCCCACCACACAATTACACACCCCCATCACACTCCCACACACCCCACCACACTACCACACACCCCTCCACACTACCACACACCCCAACACACTACCACACAACCACGATACTACCACATAACAAACCACACTACCACACACCCCATCGCACTAACACACATCCCACCACACAACCCACCACACTACCACACAACCCCACCACACTACTACATATCCCACCACTACCACACACCCCAGCACACTTCCACACAACCCCACTACACTGCCACAACCCCATCGCACTACCACACACCTCACCACACTGCCACACCCCCACCGCACTAACACACATCCCACCACACTACCACACAACCCCATGACACTACCACACACCCCATCACACTACCACACAACCCAACACATTACCACACACCCCAAACCATTACTACATAACCCCACCACAACACTACACACCCCACCACACTACTACACACCGCACACCAATACTACACAACCCCACCACACTAACTCACACTTAACCAAACTACCACACATCCCCATCACACTACCACAAACCCCACCACACTACTACACACATCCCACCACACTAACACACACCCCACAACACTACCACACACCCCACCCCGCTACAATACACTCCACCACACTACCGCACACACCACCACACTACCATGCACCCCACCACACTACCACACACACCACCACACTACTACACACACACACACACACACACACACGCACGCACACGCACACGCAAACACACATACACACACGGGGGTAGAGGTGGGGAGTTCCCCCCCTCCACCCCTGTTAATCGCGGACGTTACCGTGTTGTCCAGCAGGGATGGCACTCCTGCCATCCCGGGTTGTGTCTAGGCCCAATTTTCGTGAAATTTTGGGCGGTACGGAAGGACCAGTAAAATAGCCTCTGAGACAGTGGGCACCCATGAAGCAGCTGGCAGAGCCTCATGGTGTAACAGGTGGTTCAAATAACCTGTCTAGTGTTGATGGACAATTGCCGGAATACTGGCAGGGCCTCCTAGAGTAATTGTGGTGAGATTACAGGCCCCTGTTGGACTTTGAATTCCGCCAGGCGGCGTCAGTGTGGGGACGCCGCCGGCCATTGTCACCCCAGTGTAGAGCAAGGCAGGCTCTGGTTTGATGGGGTTGTTGGTGATTCCCCATCCACGTGTGTATACCCAGGGGCCACCCCTAGGCCACCCAGGCCACCCGCTCGCCCGGCCCGGCCACCAGCCTTCCCACGCGCCGGCTACCCCAGGCCACCCGCTCGCCGGCTACCCCCCCCCCCCTCTCAGCTCGGGAGGGGCGCTGTGGACTATGCGGTGGCCACATGCCTTGGCCACCCTCTTGGGAAACTTGGCCACTTTCCTGGGACAGCCTAGGGCCACATCTTGTCGACGCACGAGGAGCAAGCTAAGTGTTGACAGCCAGAGAGGTAGTGACCTGGGAAATGAGTGAAATGAGGAAACGTGAGTACAATAGTCAGAGTGTAACAGTGTCTCAGTATTAGTGGAAATTCCGGTAAAGCTGTGTTGTCCCATAGCCCTGCCAGGCTAGGGAAGCAGCTGAGAGACAGCTGTCTGTAGCACGTCCAGGTGACTGGTAAGGCGGTACCTGGAGATGGATGTTGTACACGGGACCACACTGTAGTATTATAATGTATAAGTGTGTAGAGTGACTCGAGTATGTAACCGGTCAGTGTAGAGATTTACCATATATATGATCCAGTTGTCGATTCTATATAATCGGTTAGACTGGATTAGTGCGATGGAGTACCAGCATGAATAATTATAATCATTATGTTGCAGGGATGTCAGTGGATACCCTGAGGTCTGTGTAGTTAGGGATACATTTTTCTGGTGATATAATTTTCATTGATTATGTGAATGCCATTTCTATATGTTCATTTGCATGCTTTATGTACTGTGTTGTGTGGTGAGTCAGTAGATGTGATTGCTTACTGATTGCCTAATGATGTCATTAGCATGTGGGGTATGCTGATGGCTTCATTATGTTGCAGGTTTGTGCAGTATTGTTATCAGTTTATACGATATTGCTGCCCTGGGAGCTGTGTTGAGGGTTTAAGGGACCTCTAGGATTATTCAGGGGAATTCACAGTACTTAATGAGAGCAGGCAGTTGTTTGGTTAATTGCCTTGCTGAGGTAAGTGTGTGCTCACATTATCTTTTGCAACGGTTGCAAGATAAAGGGGGGCAGTATAATTGGTATACTCTTGTTGTTGCACAACCGTGTGTCATTATTGTGTGGGCACAGTAATTAACGAGTTGCAGTAGCCGCAACCGTATGTGGGCAGTGCATTGGTGTTGTTGCATGCCATTGTAGTGTGACCTATGTAATCACTGGGAGTACTATGTTTCTTTAAGTTGTGTTTAGGACTTAAGGATTCAGTGAGTTAATAATTGGGGAATTAACTGGATAAGGGGTGCACACTTATTGTGGAGTGAGTGAGAGCTGTTATGAGAGAAAACAGTGTTGAGCTTGAGTGATATACGTCTTGGGAGCAATTAATTGTCCGTGTGACAACTAATTGACCACTCTAGCTAATTATGTAATTAGCCTTCTCATCATGAATTCACGTAGTGGAAGAGGATCTATCAGAGTCTGTCAGTATTTGTGTTAACGTAATTTGCTCGAGACTAATTACCTTTCTGGGGTATAGCAATTAGTGGCTCATGTTAATTAGTGGAGTAATTAACGTCTGGAGGGCTCAGATGACTCGGTAAAGCGAGGTCATGGAGCTAGCATAAATCGTTGTGTTAATCATATCCTCTCTGAGGACAGTGGATTAATTGCACTCAAGTTAATAGGGATATTTAACTCCTTTCCCGTGAATTCACAGTGTTTGATGAGACCTGCTTAGGCAGTGCAGAGTGAGACGTATTTATGGATGATTAATTATCGATCCTGGTGACAGTTAATTAATTGCTCGGAGTTAATTAGGGTAATTAACACTCACTAGTAATTATTTGACACAGACTGTTGAGAAGCTACCAAGTTAGGGTAGGCTTTGTTAACGTAACTCAATGGGGATTTAATTAGTGGTCCATTTGACTTTAATTGAGGATTACTCACTGAATACTTGCTAGGAGTCAAGTGTGATGTAATATAAGTTTTAGTTATTGTTAACAAGAGACAAGTGTTAATGATTAACGTAGAGTATCATCATGTTGTTGTCTAGTGTGAGACAATTGTTTGTGATTACCGTAGTACTTTGCTGCTGACTGCTGCGATCAGTCAATTAACGTAATTAATCACTTAAGGCAATTTCTTTTGGTTGTCGTCTGGTGACGAGAGTAGAGTAATCTAGGAATTTGTGGAGCTGTGTCCCAGAATCCCGCCTTGCCTGTCTTTGTTTACTGTTTACAGTGCAACTTCTTGTAGGGAGTTGCAAAGACTGTTCACACTGGGTTGTGATAGGGGGTGGGGGGGGTCACTGTTGGACTACCCGCCTAGTTACGTGGGTCTCTCCTGGGGGGCGGAAGGACCCTTAAGCTTGTATTTAGAGTGTGCTGTCAGGGAAACCGTGACACTATTGATTGCATGCTTGTGTCTCCAGTGGGCATCATTGTTCAGTTAGTTCACTTGTCAGCTCGAAGTGTCAGCAGGATGGAGCCTGCTGTCATTTCTCGAGGGGCTGTTGAATAGCTGTGTTGCAAATGCCACTTGATGGAAAATAACGTAACCATTCGCTGTGGTGTAACTTAGTCTGTGATATTTTTCTTTGATTTGCAATATTGCGTCATCAGTGGGCACACTTGTGTTCAGGTTAGTTCAGTATGCAGCCTCGCAGCAAGGGTTGCTATTTAGCTGTTTGTTATCGTGCCACTGGATGGACATTAACGTAACGTAAACTCGGTAATGTAGTAGTTAGTCTCTTGTTATTAATAAATTGTTATGTTATAGAAAACGGTCTTTGATGTCAACCCTTCAACCATATTATTCCACACATGTTTTTGCATATTACGATTAAATGTTGATGTGATCTTGATATGACGGCTGTCCTTGGGAATTCGAATTCCAATTCATAGCGCCACATCAAATATAAATATTTGATTGTGAGAACCCGTCGGTTACCCTTTATTAGTTTTAACGTCCTGTTTAACTAGGAGGAACCAGCGGCCTATTGTGGACAGGTTTTTCACCCCTGGTGGTGGAGGCCTGGCGGTTTGCTGCCGCTTTTCCTTTTTCTATTGGACTCATGCCTAACTGCCATGAGCAGACTTTAAACTTGTAGTCCACCTCCTAAGGGAGGTAGGCGTAGAAAAAATCTCTGCAATGGTTATGTGTTTCATAAGGTGGCAGTCATCGCGTATGTTGTTGAGGTCTATTGTTTGCGTCGGGAGTAGTGCTGCAGCTCTGTTATCGACTTGAGTTGTAATTTCCCTTTCATTAATTGGGCAAAAATTTAAATTTTCTTCCTGGTTTATCCTGAATATTTTTTCTCAGAACTTCCTGAATTCCTGCTCTTGTTCTCTCTTCTCAGAGAGTTTATTTCCTGAGGAGTCTATGATGTAGGGTGTTTCCTCAGAAGAGCTTCCCATCAGGGTCTTTACTTTTTTCAAGAACTTTCCTGGGTTTCTGTAGTCGACTTGGATTTTGCTTATTAGGTCATCCCATTGTTTGGTGTACTCTGTTTTTCAAAGATCTTGCAGCTCATCTTGAAGTTCCATTTGTAGTCTTTTGCGCTCATCCATCCACCCGTGTTGTGTTATGAGTTGTAGAAGGTTGTTATATCTGGTTTGCAATGTCCTGAGCGCCTCAGTGGCTGGGGGGTGTGGGAGCGTTATATGGTGAGCTAAGGGAATGTGATCAATCATGCATTTTTCTATGGTGCTAATCCATGTATTTAACTCGGCGTTTATGCATGATGTTTCCTTTCCATTAAAATCTGTGACACTGATTTCCTGTACACTGCTTTTGAACGCTTCCCAGTCAGTTTTAGTGTATTGAAGTCTTCGTGATGAGGGTTTCTGAATGAGGTTAGTTGACAGCGTAGGTGGTCGCTTGGGCTCACAGGGCCCCTTTCTATGTGGGTGTTTAGGAAGTGGTGGTTGTTTGACAGTATTATGTCTGGTTTACCACTGTGGCCTTGTCTGACGTAAGTTGGGAAGTCTGGGCCCAGGTGGGTTAGATTTCCGTACCTTATCATTTTGTGGATGGCTTATCCTGCTTGGTTGTTCTTTCCATGTCCCAGTGTTCTGTGCTTGGCGTTCAGATCACCCAGAAAGTAGGCAGGTCTGTTCCTTCTGGTAAGTTTCATGGTGTCGGCAAGGGGAAGGTAAGGACGTCTTGGTGGTTGGTATCATGTTCCTATGATGATTATACCTTTCGTAGTTTGGAGTTCAATTGCCAGGAAATTTTCCTGGAAGTTATCTAGAATTTTGTGAGGAATATTTCTTTTTACAGCAATTACCGCTCCATCGTTGGCCTGGTCAGCTCTGTTGACCTGGTAAATTTTGTAATTGAAGATCTTGATCTTCTCGCTGTTCTTTTTTCCATGGCTGTTAATGAGTATTATATCAGGGTCTATTTCTCTGTACAAGTTGCTGAGTTCCAATGCTCTGTGCGGAGTCCAGCATAGAACATTGTGTTGAATTATTGTTTATGACTGGATTGCTATGTTGAATCTGATGGGTTTCTTCCACCTTGTGGATTGTTTGGGATCGTTCCATAACCATTGCGCATTGCGTCAAAGTCCTCGAAGCTTATCTGTTGAATGGTTATGGGTTTTCGGTTTGAGTTAAAAGTATTTGACATTATCCGGTCGTACACGTCACTCGTAGAGACACCGGGAATGTTGTGTTGGAATTTTATTTGATGGGTTTGTATTTGCTCTCTGAGGGTCTTGTGGGTAACCCGGTGGGTTGTTTTGCTTGAGAAGAAATTGATTGTGTTTGGGGCCTCTACTGAGGCTTGGGTGACATTTTGTGTGGGTGTGCGAGAATCAGTGAGAACCGTTGCGAGTCCCTGGTCCTGTGGTACTTGTATGTTTTGTTGTTTACGTGTGGCCCCTCTCCAGGGGTCCTGAGTGGTAGTTGCTGGTGTTGTATCATCTTCCTCTGGCTTGTTGGTGGTTGCTGGGGTCGTGGGTGCTGCCACTTGTTGGGAGTTAGTCACAGTTGGGGTAGTGCTGGCTACATTGCTGTCCACCAGGGCTTTTATGATGTTAGTGGAGTTAGTGTCTGGGAATTCCATTAATGGGAGACTATTCATCTTGTATATTTCTTTAATTACAGATCTAAATGACCCTGGGTTTGCTATGTTTTCTAAATGAGCAAAGAACATACTGCTCAGGATCTTTGTGGGTAGGTCCCCATTTACCTGTGAGGTCATGTTTGTTGGAAGGTGTGGGGTAGTGTTTGCTGGATTATGTGATACCTTGTTAGACCAAGCATTGTTGGTAGTTATACCTGCATAAGTATTATTGGCCATTGCTGTCTTTTTTGCTAAGGCATCGGCCCTTTTTTGTTTTAGGATGTCCTTCCTAATGGGACATATTGATGCCAGTGTGCGGTGGGGATGCCCACAGTTGAGACATTTGGGGTTCGATTTATTTATGCAGTCTCTGTACGTGTGTCCCTGCCTAGCACATTCTGAACATACTTGGCCCGTTTGTTTGCACTCTGCGGCTGTGTGACCGTATTTATAGCATGTCCAACAAGGGGTAATGTTATAGTATTCCTCCTGCTCAAGGTTGTTGTTGTCCGTGCTAAGGTGATAGTAGTTGCAATGGATACCTTGGCTGAGGGCTTTCTGTGGCATGGAGATTTCTTCAAACCTTATTTTCATCATGTTAGACAATCTCGGCATGAGGATTACCTCTTCTACCTTGGCCCAATCATTTCTATGTTCTATATCGTGTGTAATATTTTCTGGGGTGTCTTCAGTAATTCCTGCATCAAGTCTCTTCAAGATTATTGTCTTCCTGGCCTGCAGCTCAGGGGGAATAATAACCTGGACATGTTTATCCTTCAACATACGTATGTTTTCTTCCTTGATGATTGTATCCACATCTACATCCTGGTAGCATAGTGCTATGAAAGAGGAGTCCTTTGTGGGTATTAGTCTAGAAAACCTTATTTTGAGAGTTGATAACAGATTTGCTAGTTCCTTCTGTTTCTCATAGCCTGTCCCCCCCCCTCCTGCAGAGGGGCGGATTTTTACCCGGTGTCCTCTCATTGTCTCAGTTCCTGTTCATTTTATCTTGTATAGTTGCTTTTCTCAGCAATTCCCTTCCTAAGAATAAGTTCTCCTAAGCCGAGGGCTATGCCCTCCGTCCTTCCACTTGGTTGGTTGGGACTCGCAGAGGGTAGCCCCCAGTGACTTATCCTCCTGTATCCTATGTGTGGACACAATGTCCCCTAAGACAGCCTAACCCTGCTACAAGGGTGAACAGATGCCCAGATCAAGTGGCCCCCAGATTTTACAGATAACCGCATGGGCCACTGGACCGTTCCACTTGACCTGTTGAAATGGCGAAATGAGAAGAGTAAGAGAAAGTGGGGAAAATAGGTCTTACAATTAGGAGTGTTCAGTTGCTCTGTACAAAGCTGGCATCGTCATATGTTGGCGGCTATGTCACCCTCCTGTCAGGGAAGGGGAAGGGGAGACCGTTGGGTCAGTACTGACCGCAAGGGTCAGGGGTCAGTAGGGTCAGGTTACGGACCCACCACTCTCCTTGCTTGTTGTTGCCTTTAGGTTCTTGCTAGGGAATCTTCCATTGAGTTCCAAGTACTCTGTGTAGGTAATGCTGTGTTGTTGCCAGCAATGCACCAAACACTACTGCTTGGTAGGCTTCCCCTAATGGAACAGTAGGCAAGCCTCCTCCAAGCCACAAGTGCCTAGGCCAGGTGATCTCCCAGGGTATTAGTTCACTCTATGGTTTCTTAAATACTAGTGACATATGCAATAGTGTAATGTCACTCAGCAGCACAATAGTATTGTGATAATACCGCCCTGGCGATCACAGCACAGAGTTGGGGACGAGGGACTTATTCCCTAGAAGGGAGAGGAGACGCGCACATCCTCTCAGCCCAAGGCCCGCATTCCCAATACACACACTCTTCCCCTCCCTACTCTTTCCCCCTCTCTCTCTCCCACTCTCTCTCTCTCCCACTCTCTATCTCTCTCTCCCACTCTCTATCTCTCTCTCCCACACACACACACACACCTCACTCCCTCTTTCCCTCACCCTGTCTCTCCCTCACCCTGTCTCTCCCTCACCACGTCTCTCCCTCACCCGCTCTCTCCCTCTCCATCTCTCTCCCTCTCCTTTCTCTCCCTCTCTCCTCCCTCTCTCCCTCCCTCCTCTCTCTCCATCTCCTCCCCCCCTCCCCTTCTACTTTCTTCTCACTTCAGTGGAAGGGTCGGATCGCCCCCACCCACCCATTTATCTCTCCCTTTATCACTCCCTTTCTCTCTCTCTCTTTCTCTCTCTCTCTTTCTCTCTCTCTCTATCTCTCTCTCTCTCTCTCTCTCTCTCTCTCTCTCTCTCTCTCTCTCTCTCTCTCTCTCTCTCTCTCTCTCCCTCCCTCCCTTCCCCATCCCGCTCTGCCCTCCTGACAAATCCCATCAGGCACAACTATAGGAACAGGGGCAAGCATGACAGCCAGAGGTACCAGGGGAACAGGGAAGAGTCAAGGTGACTAAATGAAGGAAATGTTCGCCCAGTTTTTGGAGGACACCAAGAGTGAGATGCAAGAAATGATGCATTTCTTGCTAAATGATGATACCTACATTCGCAGAAGACTAGACTATTGTTGTCAAGCATATGCGTCGGCTGCGCATACTAACCTACAGAGCCTCGAGGTCATACAAAACAATGCCATGCGACTTAAATATGGCGCAATGCGTTCAACTCCAATCCTCGAACTTTACGGGGAAACGGGCCTCACAAGCTTAGCCAGCAGACGAGACATAATGTGTGCCTACTATCTGTCACTCTGTACCACTGCTCACCAGACACACCCATACAGATCAAAAATTAACCCAACAGTTAACCCACATAACCCCCGCTCCCCAACCATTCACTCGCAAACTTTCCTCACACGGGCTACAAATAACATCAATATAGACCTCTCCCTACTCCAAAACTGTGAAACCCAACTTCCTGTCCCCCCCATTCCACCTTGGCTTTATACAACTCCTAATACAGCAATACAACTCGAAGTCAACATTCCAAAATCTGCACCAAACTCAGCCGTAGGCTCAGTCTTTGCCTCAACAATGAAAAATTGCTACCCAAACTCCACAGAGATTTATACAGATGGGTCTCGCATCTTCATGAACAACGTACCCTCGGTCACTTGAGCTGTATGGATACCGGAATACCATCTCAAGCAGGGATAGCGGTTACCAAACCAACTATCTATTTTCACAGTGGAATTATATGCCTTGTATCAGGCCCTCCAAATCATAACAACATTACCAGTTGGGATATATACAATCTGTAGTGACTCCAAGAGTGCGATTCAAGCAATTACGTACTCTTCGAAAACATGCAAGGAGATTGTCTACCCATGCCTTCAAATTCTTCACAAACATCAATTGAACGGTTATGACACCTCTATCCAATGGGTCCCAGCACATTGTGGTATTCTCCATAATGAACTTGTAGACCAACTAGCCAAAGGAATGCACAACACGCCTCACATTATCAGTCATCCAATTCCCCATGTTGCACGTAAAGGAGCCTTCAAAGATACCATCTCCCAGGATTTTGCAACAAACTGGAAAACGTTATGCTCACCTTTGCACTACGGGTCCATTAAAAGGAAATGGGAAACTTGGAAATATGTCCGATATAAAAGCAGAGAAATTGATGTAACGATGACCAGATTAAGGCTGGGACATACCAAACTAGCAGCACACAGCTATAAGTACAGAACAGACATCAATGAACTCTGTACTCACTGTCAGATGCCTGAAACAGTCGAATACTATCTCCTACACTGCTTCCGACATCATAGTGCCAGAGTAAATTTCAAACAAGTCTTTATGCACTTAAAATACCCTTCACCATCGAGCATATATTAGGAGGTGGTGACCACTCGTTACAAGAAAAATACCAAATAGTTAAAGCACTGGCTAAATATCTGCAGTCGACCAACAAATTGGGTCACATCTGACCCGTGCCACATTTATACCTGGCCCCACCAACAGCTAAACACAGAAAACAACTGCCTCGTCGCAACACCAAGGATCAACTGACGCCATAAACACAACGCACCGCCCTACAGTGCAGAAAGTCTCCCTACAACACACACCTCTGTTTTAATCTCCGTTCCTCTATCTACAGCACAACGCAACAAGCACCTTGGTAGCTCCGATCATCCTCAACATAAAAAAGTCCACCAACATCAGTACTGGTGCAGTCATCGGGAGGACAAACCCTTCATGCAAACTGCACCTACTATTAACAAGAAGAAGAAGAAGAAATGATGCAGGAAATGAAGAACGAAATAAGCAACCTGAAAAGAGAGCTGACAGCAGTAAAGGAGGAGATTAGAGCCCTCAAAGAAAATGGTATCGAGGCTGAGGCTCAGAAAATCATCCAGGGAGAAGGTGGTAATAGTTTTTTGGGTGAGAATGCCACAATAAAAGCAACATTTGCAGAAATACTAAAAAAAAATAACTCTGAAGTAATGACTGCAGTGATGGAGGTGGCCATGAATGCAGCCACCTCACAGGAGGCGGCACGCTCCACTAGCCAACTGCTGGAAAGGAACAGATCAGTGGTTGCTGTGGGTATTAAAGAGCAGGACGGCTCTAATAGGACAGAGTGGAATGACAAGGACAAAGCAGCAGTGAATGAAGTACTAAAGGCACTAGACATGGAAGGGGCTGAGCATAGCATTGAGAAGGTTTTCAGGCTAGGCTGGTACAACAAAGACCGAGACCGAGTGATAAAGATAGTGTTTGCAAACGAGAGCACAAAGGAGAAGATTCTATCAAGGAAGAGCTCCTTGAAAAACGTGGGAAAATTCAAAAATGTATTCCTCCAGAGAGACATGACAAGGGAGGAGAGAGCCATGACGGCAGAAGCAAGGAAGAGGCACAGGGCGAAAGGGAAAAACCAGGAAGTCACAGCTCCCAACACAACACCCCCAGAGGTGAGGGGACAACCCACAACCAGCTACCCAGTAACACCAGAGGGGAGGACAACCCCGCTACCCTCCTCTGCATAGAAAACCCCCCTACCCCAAACCCTCCCTGCCCCCACTCAAATGTTCAGCCAAATCTCCCTCCTCCACACCCAATCCCCACCCTTCTACCCCTCCCCTCCTCCCGCTGAGTCCTCCCTCCCCCTTTTCCTTCCTGTCCTCCCTCCCCCCTTTCCTTCCTGTCCTCCCTCCCCTTTCACCCCATACCCTCCCTGTTCTCCCCCTTCATTGGATCCCCCACCCCTCACCCCAGTATCCTCTGAGACCCTGTTATCCACCTCACAGGTCCTCACACCTATGGAATAGCTTCCCCCACCAGCAGAACACTCACCATGGAGGCGATTTGAGAAGGGACAAAAGAAAGTGAGCCTCAAAGCAATGTTCACTAACATAGATGGAATTACAAATAAAGCAAATGAGCTTGGAGAATGGGTACTAGAGGAAAACCCAGACATAATAGCCCTCACAGAAACAAAGCTAACGAAAACAATAACAAATGCAGTGTTCCCACAGGACTATTATGTTATGAGGAAAGAGAGGGAAGGAAGAGGTGGGGGTGGTATAGCTCTGCTGGTAAGAAAAGGCTGGAATTTTGAGGAGGTGGTTATTCAAGGCTGTGAAGGTTTCAGTGACTACATAGCAGGTACCGTAACAAATGGAGGGAAAAAAATTATAGTCGTAGTCATATATAATCCACCACCAAATGACAGAAGACCTAGACAGGAGTATGATAGAAACAACATGGCCACCATTAACATAATAGAAAGATCAGCTTCTGTTGCTAGCAGGAATGGATCTGGACTACTAATTATGGGAGACTTCAAAGAAACTGAACAGAAGGGCATGGTCTAACTTCCGGAATAACAGAACACCAGAAAGCAGAGAGAAATACCAGAGAACCAGGAATGAGTACGTCAGGGTGAGAAGAGAACCAGAGAAAAGTTTTCAAAATGATATAGCAAACAAAGCCAAGACCGAACCAAAGCTACTCCACAGTCGTATCAGAAGGAAAACAACAGTGAAAGAACAGGTATTGAAACTTAGAACAGGCAAGGACAGGTATACAGAGAATGACAGAGAGGTGTGTGAAGAACTCAATAAGAGGTTCTAGGAGGTCATCACAATAGAACAAGGTGAGGTCACTGTGCTAGGAGAAAGGGAGGTAAACCAGGCGGCCTTGGAAGAGTTCGAAATTACGAGAGAGGTGGTCAAGAGACACCTGCTGGATCTGGATGTTAGAAAGGGTGTTGGTCCAGACGGGATCGCACCTTGGATACTGAAAGGGTGTGCAGAGGCACTTAGCTTGCCACTCTCCATAGTGTATAGTAAGTCACTGGAGACGGGAGACCAACCAGAAATATGGAAGACGGCGTATGTGGTCCCAATATACAAAAAGGGCGACAGGCAAGAGGCACTGAATTACAGGCCAGTGTCCTTGACTTGTATACCATGCAAGGTGATGGAGAAGATCGTGAGAAAAAACCTGGTAACACATCTGAAGAGAAGGGACTTCGTGACAAATCGCCAACATGGGTTCAGGGAGGGTAAATCTTGCCTTACAGGCTTGATAGAATTCTAAGATCAGGTGACAATGATTAAGCAAGAAAGAGAGGGCTGGGCGGACTGCATTTTCTTGGATTGCCGGAAAGCCTTTGACACAGTACCGCATAAGAGGCTGGTACATAAGCTGGAGAGACAGGCAGGTGTAGCTGGTAAGGTGCTCCAGTGGATAAGGGAGTACCTAAGCATTAGAAAGCAGCGAGTTACGGTGAGGGGTGAGACCTCCGATTGGCGTGAAGTCACCAGTGGAGTCCCACAGGGCTCTGTACTCGGTCCTATCTTGTTTCTGATATATGTAAATGATCTCCCGGAGGGTATCGAATCATTTCTCTCAATGTTTGCGGACGACGCTAAAATTATGAGAAGGATTAAAACAGAAGAGGACTGTCTGAGGCTTCAAGAAGACCTAGACAAGCTGAAGGAATGATCGAACAAATGGTTGTTAGAGTTTAACCCAACCAAATGTAATGTAATGAAGATAGGTGTAGGGAGCAGGAGGCCAGATACAAGGTATCATCTGGGAGAGGAGATTCTTCAGGAGTCAGAAAAGGAAAAAGACTTGGGGGTTGATATCACGCCAGACCTGTCTCCTGCAGCGCATATCAAGAGGATAACATCAGCGGCATATGCCAGGCTGGCCCAGATACGACCGGCATTCAGAAACTTGTGTAAAGAATCATTCAGAACTTTGTATACCACATATGTCAGGCCAATCCTGGAGTATGAAGCCCCAGCATTGAATCTATACATAATCAAGGATAAGATTAAACTGGAAAAGGTTCAAAGGTTTGCTACCAGACTAGTACCCTAGCTGAGAGGTATGAGCAACGAGGAGAGACTAAGGGAATTAAACCTCACTTCGCTGGAAGACAGAAGATTTAGGGAGGACATGATCACCACATTCAAGATTCTGAAAAGAATTGATAGGGTAGATAAAGACAGGCTATTTAACACAAGGGGCACACGCACAAGGGGACACAGGTGGAAAGTGAGTGCCCAAATGAGCTTCAGAGATATTAGAAAGAACTTGTTTTAGTGTCAAAGTGGTTGACAAATGGAATGCATTAGGAAGTGATGTGGTGGAGGCTGACTCCATACACAGTTTCAAGTGTAGATATGATAGAGCCCAATAGGCTCAGGAATCTGTACACCTGTTGATTGACGGTTGAGAGGCGGGACCAAAGAGCCAGAGCTCAACCCCCGCAAACACAACTAGGTGAGTACACATCCCTCCACACTACCACAAACCCCCACCACACTACCACACACACACAATCACACTACCATACAATCCACCACACTACCACACACCCCACAACACTGCCACATAACCCAGAACACTAACACACACCCCACCACACAACCACACACCACACCACACTACCACAAACCCCACCATACTACTACACACCCAACCACACTAGCACACACCCCACCACACTACCACACACCCCACCACACTACCACACACCCCACCACACTCCCACACACCCCACTACACTTCCACACACCCCACCCCACTACCACACCCCCCACCACACTACACACAACCCCACCACACTACCACACACCCCAAAACACTACCACACAACCGAACAAACAACCTCACACACCACACTACCACACACCCCACCACACTCTCACACAACCCGCCACACAACCACACCCCCACCACACTAATACACAACCCCACCACACAACTACATATCCCACCACACTACCACACACCCCAAAACAATACCACACAACCCCACCACACTACCACACTCCCCACCACACTACTACACACATCCCATCACACTAGCACACCCCCACCACAATATCACACTCCCCACCACAATACCACACCCCCCACACTACCACACACCCCACCATACTACCACACAACCCATCACATTACCACACACCCCACCACACTACCACACACCTCACCATACTACCAGACACCCCACCACGCTACCACACACCCACTACACTACTACACACACACCACACTACCACACACCCCACCACTCAACCACACACCCCACCTGGGTATCACACAACCCCACCACACTACCACACACCCCTCCACACAACCACTCATCGCGACCACAGAACTACACACCACCACACAACCACACACCCCACCTTGCTACCACACACCCACGACACTACCAAACACCCCATCACACTACCACACCCCCTTACCACACACGCCACAATGCTACCACACTCCCCACCACACTACCACACACCCCACAATGCTACCACACACCCGACCACACTACCACACACCCCACCACACTACCACACACCCCAAAACACTACCACACACCCCACCTGGATATCACAAAACACCACCACACTACCACACACCCCTCCATACAACCACACACCCCACCACACTAGCACACACCCCACCAAACTATCACACACCCCCACCACACTACCACACACCCCACCAAACTACCACACACCCCACCACACTAGCACACACCCCACCAAACTACCACACACCCCCACCACACTACCAAACACCCCACCAAACTACCACACACTCCACTACACTACCACACTATCAGGGGCCTCGTAGCCTGGTGGATAGCGCTCAGGACTCGTAAATCTGTGGCGCGGGTTCGATTCCCGCACGGGGCAGAAACAAATGGGCAAAGTAAACAGTTGATTGACAGTTGAGAGGCGGGCCGAAAGAGCCAAGCTCAACCCCCGTAAAAACACAACTAGTAAACACACTCCCCGCCAGACTAATACACACATCTCACAACACTAACACACACCCCACAACACTACCACACACCCCCACCACACTACCACATACCCCACCACACTTCTACACACATCCCACTACACTAACACACACCCACAACACTACCACACATCCCCCACCACACTACCATACACTCCACCACACTACCACACCCCCCCATCGCACTACCACGCACCCTCACCACACTACCCCACACTACCACACACCCCAAACCAATACTACACAATCCCACCACACTAACTCAAACCCCACTTCACTACCACACACCCCACCACACTACCACACACCCCACCGCACTACCATGCACCCCCACTACCACACACTACACCACACACACCAAACCAATACTACACAATCCCACCACACTAACATAAACCCCACCACACTACCACACACCCCACCACACTACCACACACCCCACCGCACTACCATGCACCCCCACTACCACACACTACACCACACACACCAAACCAATACTACATAATCCCTCCACACTAACTCAAACCCCACCACACTACCACACACCCCACCACACTACTACACACATCCCACCACACTAACACACACACCACAACACTACCACAGCCCACCACACTGTAACGGGGGGTGGGGGAAATAGCTCTATCTTGTCCATTATTCCACCCCCCAGTTAACTAACGAGGCCGGGGGAAACAGCTCTCTCTAGTCCGTTATCCCGTCCTCAGTTAGCTAACTATTCTAGAGCACCCTCCAGAGTTCCTAAGGCAACCTCTCTCGTTCAACACCTTGTAACCTAGGTATTTGACTACCTAGGTGCTAAGATTACAAGGCGCCGTCACTTGATCAGTTACCCGAAACTCTAGAGAGAACTCTAGAATACAGAATCACTGCCCCAAACGTATAAGAGAAAACGAAAGGAAAGAAATGAATAGTGAAGTAATTAGTGAGGGTTTGGGGTGAGAGGCAGAGAGGTGGGAGGAGCGAGGAGGGTCATTAGTTGAAAGTGAGAGTTTAGAGAGGGGTGGAGGGAGAGGTGTAGATAGGTAGAAGTAGAAAAGTAGATAGCAGAAGTAGAAGAGTAGATAGTAGAAGACGAAATGCTGCCACCATCCATTCAAGACCATTATATACCAGACAAGGAATGGAACTTGTCTGTATCACAATATTCTCAAAAGATGTTATTACCATGTATCAACTCCAAACATAGGGGACACAGTTAAAGGCCATTTAAATAATAAATTCAATTATATTTCACATACTAAGTATCAAAAATTTAAGCAATGTTCAAGATATATATATGTAAAGTGAGTCATCCTCCAAGAATCTGAGAACACTACAACTGACTGCCCCTGATCATCACACAACACTTGTAAAACACGACCAAGTCACTTTACTGCTCAACTCACCAAGTGTCTCTGCCTATAGGTGGATAGAGGGGGGGGGGAGAGTCTGCAGCTGTCAGGCAGCTTCACCCCCGTCCGACCGACAGCCTGTCTCGGCTGTTGTCCTCCTGTTCTGCTGGCTCGTCTGCTGTTCTTCTCTTAATGCTCTCGAATCGATAGTTCTCCGAGTATTTATTGGGGAACCTAGTAGCTAACTCCGCCCACAAGTAGATAGCCTCCGGCTTTCTACCAAGCCACTCCTTAAACGTCGGCAAGTTTGAAAGCTACCAGGCTCCAATTATAAGATTAGTAGAAGTAAGGTGAAATTCGCATGATCTGACCTCAGGTCACTTGGGGTCATTAACGCTTTGAGGTGTGAGATCTCAGGCCGACAACCTGGCGCCTTTCCAAATCCCTGTCTGTGACTCATGTACTATATATATTTTAAATAAACTAAACCAAACACTTTACAGTGTTACAACACTAACACCCACCACACAACCACACAACCCCTCCACACTACCATACCCCCCACCACACTACCACACACCCCATAACACTACCACACACCCCACCACACTACCACACACCCCAACACACTACTACACAACCCTATCACACTACCATACACCCCACCACAATACCACACACACACCACACTACCACTCATCCCACCACAATACTACAATTCCCCACCACACTACAACACACACAATCACACTACTACACACCCCACCACACTACCACACACCCCACCACACTATCATACAATCCACAACACTACCACACACCCCACAACACTACCAAACATTTCAGAACACTACCACACACCCCACCACACTACCACACACACCCCAGCACACTACCACACACCCCACCAAACTACCACACACCCCCACCACACTCCCACACACCCCACCACAAAACCACAAACCCACCACACTACCACACACTCCACTACACTACCACACTATCAGGGGCCTCGTAGCCTGGTGGATAGCGCGCAGGACTCGTAATTCTGTGGCGCGGGTTCGATTCCCGCACGAGGCAGAAACAAATGGGCAAAGTTTCTTTCACCCTAAGTGCCCCTGTTACCTAGCAGTAAATAGGTACCTGGGAGTTAGTCAGCTGTCACGGGCTGCTTCCAGGGGTGTGTGTGTGTGGTGTAGGAAAAAAAAAAGTTAGTAAACAGTTGATTGACAGTTGAGAGGCGGGCCGAAAGAGCCAAGCTCAACCCCCGTAAAAACACAACTAGTAAACACACTCCCCGCCAGACTAATACACACATCTCACAACACTAACACACACCCCACAACACTACCACACACCCCCACCACACTACCACATACCCCACCACACTTCTACACACATCCCACTACACTAACACACACCCACAACACTACCACACATCCCCCACCACACTACCATACACCCCACTACACTACCACACACCCCACCACACTACCACACCCCCCATCGCACTACCACGCACCCTCACCACACTACCACACACTACACAATCCCACGACACTAACTCAAACCCCACCACACTACCACACAACCCACCTCGCTACCACACACCCACTACACTACCACATACACACACCACACTACCACACACCCCACCACACTGCCAAACACCCAACAACTCTACCATACATCCAACCATACTACGACACACCCCTCCACAGTACCACACATACCCCACACTACAACACACCCGGCCACACTACCACACAACCCAAAACACTACCACACACCCCTCCACATTTCCACACACCCCACCACACAACCCCATCACACTACCACACACCCCACCTCGCTACCACACACCCACTACTCTACCACACACACACCACACTACCACACTACCACACACCACACTACCACACACCCCACCACACTACCAAACACTCCACCACACTACGTCACCCCCCAACACACTACCGCACCTCACTACCACACACCTCACAACACTACCACACACCCCACCACACTACAACACACCCCACCACACTACCACAAACCCCACCACACTATTACAAACCCCATCACACTACCACACACCCACCTGGCAATCACACAACCCCACCACACTACCACACACCCCACCACAATAGCACACACCCCACAACACTACCATACACCCCACAACACTACCATACACCCCACCATACTACCACACACCCCACCACGCAACCACACACCCCACCATACTACCACACACCGCCACCACACTTCCACACACCCCACTTCACTACCACACACCCCACCACACTACCACCCACCCCACCACACTACCATACACACTAACACACACCCCCACCTAGCAATCACACAACCCCACCACACTACCACACTACCACACACCCCACTACACTCCCATCACACTACCACACACCCCACCACAATACCACACACCCCACTTCACTACCACACACCCCACCACACTACTACCCACCCCACTTCACTATGACACACCCCACCACACTACCACACACTCCAGCACACTACCACACACCCCTCCACAGTACCGTACAACCCCCACACTACCACACACCCCACCACACTACCACACACCCCACAACACTACCACACACCCCACCAAAATACCACACACCCTACCACACTACCACACACCACACTACCACACATCCCACCACATTATCACACACCCCACCACACTACCACACACCCCACCTCGCTACTACACTAACACACACGCACCAGACTACCACACACCCCACACCACTACCAATCTCCCACCACACTACCACACTACCTCACCACAGTACCATACCCCACCACCCCACCACACTACCACACACCCCACCACATTACCACACACCCCTCCACACTACTACACACCCCACCACACTAGCACACACCCCACTACACTAGCACAAACCCCACCGCACTACCACACACCCCCAACCACAATACCACACACCCAACTTCACTACCATACACCCCACCACACTACCACACACCCCTCCACACTACCACACACCCCACCACACTAACACACACCCCACAACACTAAAACATGTCCCACCACACTAACACACACCCCACCACACAACCACACAACCACACAACCCCTCCACACTACCATACACCCCACCACACTACCACACACCCCATAACACTACCACACACCCCAACACACTACCACACACCCCACCACACTACTACACAACCCTATCACACTACCATACACCCCACCACAATACCACACACACACCACACTACCACTCATCCCACCACACTACTACAATTCCCCACCACACTACAACACACACAATCACATTACTACACACCCCACCACACTACCACACACCCCACCACACCATCATACAATCCACAACACTACCACACACCCCACAACACTACCACACTCTTCAGAACACTACCACACACCCCAGCACACTACCACACACACCCCAGCACACTACCACACACCCCACCAAACTACCACACACCCCACAACACTACCACACACCCCACCACACTACCACACACCCCACCTCGCTACCACACACCCACTACACTACCACACACACACCACACTACCACACACCCCACCACACTACCACACACCCCACCACACTACCATACACCCCACAACACTACCATACACCCCATCATACTACGCCACACCCCTCCACAGTACCACACATACCCCACACTACAACACTCCCCGTCACACTACCACACAACCCACAACACTACCACACACCCCACCACATTACCACACACCCCACTACACTACCACACACCCCCATCACACTACCACACCCCACCTCGCTAACACACACCCACTACACTACCACACACACACCACACTACCACACACCCCACTACACTACCATACACCCCACCACTCTACCACACACCCCACCTCGCTACCACACACCGACTACACTACCACACACACACCACACTACCACACACCTCACCACAATACCCCGCACCGCACCACACTACAACACTCTCCACAACACTACAATAAAATCCACCACACTACTACACACCCCGCCACAGTACCATACAACTCCCACACTACCACACACCCCACCACACTACCACACACCCCACCATACTTACACACACCCCACCACTCTACCACACACCCCACCACATTACCACACACCCCCCACACTACTACATACCCCACCACACTAGCACACACCCCACTACACTACCATAGACCCCACCATACTACCGCCCACCCCACCACACTAGCACACACCCCACCGCACTACCACACACCCCCAACACACTACCACACACCCAACTTTACTACCATACACCCCACAACACTACCACACACCCCACAACACTACCACACACCCCACTACACTACCACACACCCCATTTCACTAACACACACCCCATTACACTAACACACACCCCATTACACTACCACACACACCCCATTACACTACCACACACACCCCACCACACTACTATACACCCCAATACACTACCACACATACCCCATTACACTACCACACACACCCCACCACACTACTACACACCCCAATACACTACCACACATCCCCACCACACTACCACACACCTCACTACACTACCATACACCCCACTACACTACCACACACGCAAACCACACTACCGCAGAACCCCACCCCACTACCACACACCTCACCACACTACCACACAACCCAACACACTACCACACTCCCACCACACTACCACACACCCCACCACACTACCACACACCCCACCACACTAACACACACCACATCACACTACCACACACCCCATTACACTACCACACACCCCAGAACACTACCATACACCCCACCACACTACCACACACCGCATCACACAACCACACACCCACCACACTACCACACACCCCACCACACTACCACACACCCCACCATACTACCACACACCCCACCATACTACCACACACCCCACCACGCTCCCACACACACACCACCACACAACCATACCCCTCACCACACTACCACTCTTCGCGACCACAGTACCAGACCCCACCACACAACCACACACACCACCTCGCTACCACACACCCACCACACTACCAAACACCCCACCACACTACCACACCCCAATGTACAGCCACACACCCCACAATACTACCACACACCCCAGAACACTACCACACACCCCACCACACTACCACACACCCCACCACACTACCACACACCCCACAACACTACCACACACCCCCAACACACTACCACACACCCGACCACACTACCACACACCCCACCACACTACCACACACCCCAACACACTACCACACACCCCACCACACTACCACACACCCGACCACACTTCCACACACCCCACCACACTGCCACACACCCCTCCACACTTCCACACACCCCACCACACTACCACACACCCCACCACACTACCACACACCCCACCACACTACCACACACCCCACTACACTACCACACACACCACTTCACTACCACACAACCCCACCACACTACCATACACCCCACGACACTACCACACACCCCACCACACTACCACACACCCCACCGCACTACCACGCACCCCAACGCACTACCACACACCCTACCACACTACCACACACCACACTACACTGCCACACACCCAACTTCACTACCAAACACCCCCACCACACTCCCATACACAGCACCACACAACGACACACCCCACCACATAACCACACACCCACCACACTACCACACACCCCACCTCACTACTACACACCCCACCATACTACCACACACCCCACCATACTACCACACACCCCACCACACTCCCACACACACACCACCACACAACCATACCCCTCACCACACTACCACTCTTCGCGACCACAGTACCAGACCCCACCACACAACCACACACACCACCTCGCTACCACACACCCACCACACTACCAAACACCCCACAACACTACCACACCCCAATGTACAACAACACACACCCCAAAATACTACCACACACCCCAGCACACTACCACACACCCCATCACACTACCACACACCCCACCACACTACCACACACCCCACAACACTACCACACACCCCCAACACACTACCACATACCCGACCACACTACCACACACCTCACCACACTACCACATACCCCAACACACTACCACACACCCCACCACACTACCACACACCCCACCACACTTCCACACACCCCACCACACTGCCACACACCCCTCCACACTTCCACACATCCCACCACACTACCACACACCCCACCACACTACCACTCACCCCACAACACTACCACACACCCCACTACACTACCACACACACCACTTCAATACCACACAACCCCACCACACTTCCATACACCCCACGACACTACCACACACCCCACCACACTACCACACACCCCACCGCACTACCACGCACCCCAACGCACTACCACACACCCTACCACACTACCACACACCACACTACACTGCCACACACCCCACTTCACTACCAAACACCCACACCACACTCCCATACACAGCACCACACAACCACACACCCCACCACACTACCACACACCCCACCACACTACCACACACCCCCTACACTAATACACACATCCCACTACACTAACACACGCCCACTACACTACCACACACCCCACCACACTACCACACACCGCACCACACTACCACGCAACCCCACCACACTACCATACACCCCACCACACTACCACACACCCCACCACACTCACACACCCCACCGCACTACCACGCACACCCACCACACTATCACACACCACACCACACTACCACACACCCCAAACCAATACTACACAATCCCACCACACTAACTCAAACCCCACCACACTACCACACACCCCCACCACACTACCGCACACCCCACCCCACTACTACACACATCCCACGACACTAACACACACCCCACAACACTACCACACTACCATACACCCCACCACACTACCACACACCCAACAACACTACCACACACACCACCACACAACAACACATCCCACCACACTACCACAATTCCCCACCACACTACCACTCAACCACACTACTACACACATCATCACACTACCACTCAACCACACTACTACACACATCACCACACTACCACACGGGCACTGTACTACAGGCAGATGTAGCTGGTAAGGTGCTGCAGTGGATAAGGGAGTACCTAAGCAATAGGAAGCAGAGAGTTACGGTTAAGGGTGAGACCTCCGATTGGCGTTAAGTCACCATTGGAGTCCCACAGGGCTCTGTACTCGGTCCTATCTTGTTTCTGATATATGTAAATGATCTCCCGGAGGGTATAGGTTCATTTCTCTCAATGTTTGCGGACGATGCTAAAATTATGAGAAGGATTAAAACAGAAGAGGACTGTTTGAGGCTTCAAGAAGACCTAGACAAGCTCAAGGAATGGTCGAACAAATGGTTGTTAGAGTTTAACCCAACCAAATGTTATGTAATGAAGATAGGTGTAGAGAGCTGGAGGCCAGATACAAGGTATCATCTGGGAGAGGAAATTCTTCAGGAGTCAGAGAAGGAAAAAGACTTGGGGGTTGATATCACGCCAGACCTGTCTCCTGCAGCATATATAAAGCGGATAAAATCAGCGGCATATGCCAGGCTGGCCAACATACGAACGGCATTCAGAAACTTGTGTAAAGAATCATTCAGAACTTTGTATACCACATATGTCAGGCCAATCCTGGAGTATGCAGCCCCAACATGGAGTCCATATCTAGTCAAGGATAAGACTAAACTGGAAAAGGTTCAAAGGTTTGCTACCAGACTAGTACCCTAGCTGAGAGGTATGAGCTACGATGAGAGACTACGGGAATTAAACCTCACTTCGCTGGAAATCAGAAGGGTTAGGGGGGACATGATCACCACATTCAAGATTCTGAAGAGAATTGATAGGCTAGATAAAGACAGTCTATTTAACACAAGTTGAACACGCACAAGGGGACACAGGTGGAAACTGAGTGCCCAAATGAGCCACAGAGATATTAGAAAGAACTTTTTTAGTGTCAAAGTGGTTGACAAATGGAATGCATTAGGGGGTGATGTGGTGGAGGCTGACTCCATACTCAGTTTCAAGTGTAGATATGACAGAGCCTGATAGGCTCAGGAATCTGTACACCTGTTGATTGACGGTTGAGAGGCGGGACCAAAGAGCCAGAGCTCAACCCCCGCAAACACAACTAGGTGAGTACACACCTCACCACACTACCACTCCCCCACCACACTACCACACATCCCATCACACTATCACACTCCCCACCACACTACTCACACCCTAAACCCATACTACATAGCCCCACCACACTACTACACACCACACCAGACTACCGCACACATTACCACACTACTACACACCCCCACCACACTTCCACACACCTCACCACACTACCACACACTCCACCACACTACCAAACACCCCAAACCCATACTACATAACCCCACCACAATACTACACACCCCACCAGACTACCACACACATTACCACACTACTGCACACCCCCACCACACTGCCACACACCCAACCATACTACCACACAAACCACCACACTACCAAGTCCCCCGCAAGCACAAATAGGTTAGTACAAACAGGGGAGTACCCCCCCAATACACTACCACACACCCCAGTACACTACCACACTCCCCACCACAATACTACACAACCCCACCACACTACCACACTCCCCACCACTCTACTACACACACCCCACAACACTACCACACACCCCACCACACTACCAAACACCATACCACACTACCACACACCCCGCCACACTACCACACACCGCACCACACTACCACACCCCCGACCCACACTGCCATACATCCCATTACAAAACCATATAATCCACCACACTACTACACACCCCTCAACACTACCACACACTCCAGAACACAACCACACACCCCACCAAACTACCACACACCCCACCACACTACCACACATCCACTACACTATCCCCCACCCTTCCACAGTACCACACATCCCCCACACTACCACACACCCCACCAATCTACCACACATTCCTCGCGGGTCAAGGGAGGTGGTCACGTTGCGCCGCGCTCGTCAATAAGGCTTTATATCTCGGGACATCAGAGGGATACACGGGAAATTCGGTGTTCAGTGATAATACAAAGTGCAACACACCAATTTGAATCTAGAAAACTTATGGATAGTGTCCGATAGTGCATATTAGACAAGATCAGGGGTACAACATCTGTGCCAGGACAAGCACGTGGGCCACTGCATAGTCAGAGTGTACACAACTAGATGTGATAGTGAGGATCATAACAAATAGTGAATAGGATAGTGAAGAAGTGATTCTAAACGTATGGCATTGAACTATATCAGTGCAAAGAGGAATAAGGAGCAGAATACTGGTGATATATAGCGACAAGTTGGAGGGACCTACGCCTGGCAGTGGCGTGGATGGAGACAGCAGGCATACACACCACTGTCAACAGTACTTACACACCTGTTTGTGCTGCGGGATGTTTTGAATTGGTGGTAAGGTAAGGCCTCTCACAAAGCCAGTCAGTCAATCGGTGTACAGTGTTATTGCCTTTTAATAGTTAGTCTTGGATATAAGTTAACAAACGGAAACGAATATCAAGGGAAATGTGCGGCTCATGTGGGAACTAGTTTTCTGACACCCAAGTGTGAAAAACACTCCGCTCTAAACCGAGACAACTCCCATCCCCCCTTCTCTCACCCCCACTCCCTCCCACCAAAGCAACAACAGTACACACACTGCCTCCCAACCGTATGGTCCACATATAACAGTCCCACTCTAATCCCCCCACACACCCTCGCCATCCCCTCCCTCTCTCCCACCTCCCCCCCCCCTTCAGTACACACTCACACACCTATCTCTCACCCCCCCCCCTCTCTCTGTCTCTCTCTCTCTCTCTCTCTCTCTCTCTCTCTCTCTCTCTCTCTCTCTCTCTCTCTCTCTCTCTCTCTCTCTCTCTCTCTCTCTCTCTCTCTCTCTCGCTCTCTCTCTCTCTCTCATAGGGAAGACATGGAAGCTCGAACTCGGGGGGACAAACCCAAGATGATAATCGCGGCTGGAACAAATTCAGAGGATGGGGTGGATCAGGAAGCCTGGATGAAGGGAGTATTCCAGCAAATGTGGGATGAATTCAGTGAAGGACTGAGGGTAATGAGGGAGACAGTTGCCAACCTGCAGGATGAACTAAGGGCAGCAAAGGAGGAGATAAGATGCCTGAAGGAGACTTCTCCACAATACCAGACACAAACCGTGCCTCAGGGAGACAGGAATGCTACTGTGGAGGGGACCTCCACACCTCAGCTCTCATTTGCTGAAATACTTAAAACGAGCCCTGAAGCTAGGTCTGCAGTTAAGGAAGTTGCCATGGAAGTGGCCTCCTCTCAGGAAGCAGCTAGATGTACTAGCCGGCTGATAGAGAGAAAAAGAGCAGTAGTAGTAGCAGGCATTAAAGAGCAAACAGGGACCAGACCAAAGGAGCGGATAGACAAGGACAAAAACATGGTTAAAAGATCCTTAAAGAGGTAAGGATGGAGGGAGCTGAACAAAATGTTGAGAAGGTTTTCAGGCTTGGAAAGTACAACAAAGACAGAGACCGAATGATAAAGGTGGTATTCATGAGCGAAAACACTAAAGAGGAACTGATAAAAAGGAAGTGCTGTCTAGCAAATGTAGAGAAGTTCAAAAGAGTATTCCTGCAGAGGGATATGACAAGGGAAGAGAGAAAGCAGGCAGCAGACACGAGGAAGGAGCGCAGGGAGAGAGAAAGGAATCAGGGAGCCACAACCCCGATCCCTGCAATCTCAGAGGTGAATGGGGAACCCTCCTCAAACAGTGCACTAGCCACAAGGAGTGCGGTTCCACCCCCACATTCTACCCAACAGACAACCTACCTGCCTCAACCCATGTCAGCCCCCCACTAAGTACCCACGTAAGGCACCCTCCCCCCACCCACCCCTCTCCTCCCACTCACTCCTCTTCTCCCACTCCCCCCTCCCCCCAGGACCACCCTTCTCCCCCATCCCCCAAGCCCTCCCTTCTCCCACATGCCCTCCCGTTGCTCCCACCCACAAGCCCTCCGTTCTCCCCCGCCCCCCCCCCTAAGCCCCCCACTCTCCCCCACCCCACCTAAGCCTTCCCCTCTCCACCACACCCCAAAACCCTCCCCTCTTCCTCACCCACATCAGCCTTCCCTTTCCCCCCATGCCCCCCAAGCCCTCCCCCCTTTACTGCCCCCCAAAGCCCCCCTTCTCCCCCATCCCCCCAAACCTCCTCCTCTCACCCCCTCAACCCTCCCTCTTTCACCCCCTTCAACCCTCCCCCTCTCACCTCCCCCCAACCCTCCCCCTCTCACCGAATCCCCCTACCCTCCCCCTCCCCCCAAGCTCTTCCTCTTCCACCAGTCTCCCCGTACCTGATCCTCCCAGCTCCCGATCACCCCAGGCCCCACAGCTCCCCCCAGAGGAGAAGCAGAAGAGAGTCAGTTTCAGGGCAATGAACTCGAACATAGATGGGATCACAAGCAAGGCAAGTGAACTAAGGGAAAGAGCACAAGAAGTGAACCCAGATGTAATCGGACTCACTGAAACAAAACTCTCTGGAATCATAACGAATGCCGTGTTTCCCCAGGAGTACACAGTAATAAGGAAAGAGAGGGAAGGTAGGGGAGGAGGCGGAGTGGCCCTACTCATGAGAAAGGAATGGAATTTTAAGGAGATGGATATCCCGGGCTGTGAGGGTTTCAGAGACTACATAGCAGGCACCATGACAATAGGAGGACCTAGGATAGTAGTAGCAGTAATATATAACCCTCCACCAAATAACAGAAGACCCAGTCAAGAGTACAAAAACAACAACATGACAGTTAACACTATAATTGAGAGGGCAGTCTCTGCTGCCTGTAGAAATAGATCTCACCTGCTCATCATGGGGACTTCAATCACGGAAGGATTGATTGGGAGAACAAGGAACCGCATGGAGGCGAGGATACGTGGAGAGCCAAACTACTGGAGGTGGTGACTAGAAACTTCTTAACCCAGCATGTCAGAGAACCCACAAGGATGAGAGGAAATGACGAACCAGCGAGACTCGACCTGGTCTTCACCCTGAACGACTCTGACATAAGAGAAATCGGTTTTGAGGCCTCAGTAAGAATGAGCGACCACAGTGTATTGGTGTTTGAGTACCTGATTGAAGAAGGGTTATTAAACTCGAGGAGGGATACCGAAACCAAAAGGTTAGCATACCGAAAGGGAAACTATGAGGAGATAAGAAAATTCCTAACAGATACCTGTTTACTAGAGTTGGATGTGACAAAGGCTATAGGCCCATTTGGAATCTCCCCTTGGATACTAAAGGAAGGAGCAGAAGAACTGTGCCTCCCACTCTCCATAGTATATAACAAATCACTGGCAACAGGGGAACTGCCAGAAATTTGGAAAGCAGCTAACGTAGTCCCGATATACAAAAAAAGGAATAGACAGGAGGCACTGAATTACAGGCCAGTGTCCCTAACCTGCATACCATGCAAGCTCATGGAGAAGATTGTGCAAAGAAAGCTAGTGGAGCACCTGGAGCGAAAGAGCTTTGTAACACAGCATCAACATGGATTCGGGGATGGCAGGTCCTGCCTCACAGGGTTACTTGAATCCTACGACCAGGCAACAAAAATAAGGCAAGAAAGAGAAGGGTGGGCAGACTGCATATTTTTGGATTGTCAGAAAGCCTTTGATACAGTGCCACACAAGAGGCTAGTGAAAAAGCTGGAGATGCAGGCTGGAGTGAAAGGGAAGGTACTCCATTGGATACAGGAGTACCTAAGCAACAGGAGACAACGAGTCAGTGTGAGGGGTGAGGTCTCAGATTGGCGAGGCGTTACGAGTGGAGTCCCGCATGGGTCAGTCCTTGGACCTATACTGTTTCTGATATATGTAAATGATCTCCCAGAGGGTATAGAATCGTTTCTCTCAATGTTTGCCGATGATACAAAAATTATGAGGAGGATTGAAACTGAGGACGATAGTAGGAGGCTACAAGATGACCTAGACAGACTGAGTGAATGGTCCAACAAATGGCTGTTGAAGTTCAACCCGAGTAAATGCAAAGTAATGAAACTAGGCAGTGGAAATAGGAGGCCAGATACAGGATACAGAATAGGAGGTAAAGTGCTTAATGAAACGAACAGAGAGAAAGATCTAGGAGTTCATATCACACCAAACCTGTCTCCTGAAGCCCACATAAAGAGAATATCGTCTGCGGCATATGCGAGGCAGGCTAACATCAGAACAGCGTTCAGGAACCTGTGTAAGGAGTCATTCAGAATCTTGTACACCACATTTGTAAGAACAATCCTGGAGTATGCGGCCCCAGCATGGAGCCCATACCTTATCAAGCACAAGACGAAGCTGGAAAAAGTCCAAAGGTATGCTACTAGACTAGTCCCAGAACTAAGAGGCATGAGTTACGAGGAAAGGCTGCGGGAAATGCACCCTACGACATTGGAAGACAGAGGAGTAAGGGGAGACATGATCACAACCTACAAAATCCTCAGAGGAATCGACCGGGTAAACAAGGATGAACTATTCAACACTGGTGGGACGCGAACAAGGGGACACAGGTGGAAACTGAGTACCCACATGAGCCACAGAGACGTTAGAAGGTACTTTTTCAGTGTCAGAGTAGTTAACGGATGGAATGCATTAGGCAGTGATGTGGTGGAGGCTGACTCCATACACAGTTTTAAATGTAGATATGATAGAGCCCATTAGGCTCAGGAATCTGTACACTATTTGATTGACAGTTGAGAGGCGGGACCAAAGAGCCAAAGCTCAACCCTCGCAAGCACAAATAGGTGAGTACAAATAGGTGAGTACACACCCCAACTCGCTCCCACACACCCACTACACTACCACACATCCCACCACACTACCACACAACCCACCACACTGCCACACCCCCACCACACTACCACACATCCCACCACACTACCACACAACCTCACTACACTGCCACACACCCCACCACACTACCACAGACCCCAAACCCATACTACAAAACCCCACCAGAATACTACACACCCTACCAGACTACCACACTACTACACACCCAACCACACTACCACAAACACCACCACACTACCTCACACCCCACCTCGCTCCCAAACACCCACTACACTACCACACACGCACCACACTACCACACACCCCACCACACTACCACACACCCCACCACACTACCATACTCCCCACCACACTACCACACTACCCGACCACAGTACCACTCCCCACCACACAACCACACACCCCACCTCGCTACCACACACCCACCACACTACCAAACACCCCACCGCACTACCACATCCCCCCACCACACTACCTCACCACACTACCTCACCCCCACCACACTACAACACACCCCACCACACTACCACACACCCCATCACACTACCACACCCCCCCACCACACTACCACACAACCCCACCACACTACCACACACCCCACCACAATACTACATATCCCACCACACTACTACATAACCCCACCACACTACCACACACACCCACCACACTACCATACAACCCCACCACACTACCACACATCCCACCACACTACTACATATCCCACCACACTACCACACAACCCTACCACACTACCACACATCCCACCACACTAGTACATATCCCACCACACTGCCACACAACCCCACCACACTACCACACATCCCACCACACTACCACACAACCCCAGCACACTACCACACATCCCACCATACTACCACACATCCCACCACAATACCACACAACCCCACCACACTACCACACAACCCCACCACACTACCACACAACCCCACCACACTACCACACACCCCACCACACTACTACATATCCCACCACACTACTACACAACCCCACCACACTGCCACACAACTCCACCACAATACAACACAACCCCATCACACTACCACTCACTCCACCACACTACACACAACCCCACCACACTACCACACAACTCCACCACCCTACACACAACCCCACCACACTGCCACACAACTCCACCACAATGCAACACAACCCCATCACTCTACCACTCACCCCAGCACACTACTACACAACCCCACCACACTGCCACACAACTCCACCACAATACAACACAACCCCATCACTCTACCACTCACCCCACCACACTACTACACAACCCCACCACACTGCCACACAACTCCACCACAATACAACACAACCCATCACACTACCACTCCCCCCACCACACTACCACTCCCCCCACCACACTACCACACACCCCACCACACTTCCACACAACTCCACCACAATACTACACAATCCCACCACACTACCACTCACCCCACCACACTACCACACACCCACACCCTTTTCAAGTCCCCACACTCACTCCTCAACAACCACTCCTGTTCTCCTCTACACTCCCTTTCTCCTCCACAATCACTCCTAGTCTCCTCTAAACTAATCCCAGTCTCTTATTCACTCACTTCCTCTCTCCTGCCACAGGAGAGCCGGTCGGCCGAGCGGACAGCACGCTGGACTTGTGATCCTGTGGTCCTGGGGTCGATCCCGGGCGCCGGCGAGAAACAATTGGCAGAGTTTCTTTCACCCTATGCCCCTGTTACCTAGCAGCAAAATAGGTACCTGGGTGTTAGTCAGCTGTCACGGGCTGCTTCCTGGGGGTGGAGGCCTGGTCGAGGACCGGGCCGCGGGGACACTTAAAAAGCCTCGAAATCATCTCAAGATAACCTCCTTAACACCCATTACTAGTCTCTTCCACACTCATTCCTAGTCTCCTCTATTCCCTCTCCTAGTCTCTTGTACACACACTCCAAGTCTTTTCCACACACACAATCCTAGTCTACTCCACACCCACTCCTAGTCTCCTCTACACTCCCTTCTAGTATCCTCTACATTCACTCATTGTCTCCTCCACACACACTTCTAGTCTTCTCCACACTAACTCCTAGTCGCCTCTCCACTCACGCCTAGTCTCCTCTACACTCATTCATAGTCTCCTCCACACCCTTATGCTAGTGTCCTCCACAGTCACTCCTGGTCTCCTCTGAACACACTCCTAGTCTCCTCCACACACACTCCTAGTCTCCTCCACACACACTCCTAGTCTCCTCCACACACACTCCTAGTCTCCTCCACACACACTCCTTGTCTCCTTCACACACACTCCTAGTCTCCTCCACACACACTCCTAGTCTCCTTTACACTCACTCTTAGTCTCCTCCACATACATTCCTAATCTCCTCCACACACACTCCTAGTCTCCTCGACACACACTCCAAGTCTCCTCCACACTCACTCTTAGTCTCCTCCAAACTCACTCCTAATCTCCTCTACACCCACTCCTGGTCTCCTCCACATTCACTAATAGTCTCCTCCACACGCATTCCTAGTCTCCTCTACACTCATTCATAATCTCCTCTGCACTCACTCCTAGTCTTCTCCACACTAACTCCTAGTGCCCTCCACATTCTCTCCTAGTCTCCTCTACCCTCTCACTCTTAGTCTCCTCCTCTCCCACTCCTAGTCTCATCTAAATCAACTTCTAGTCTCCTCCACACTCATTCGTAGACTCCTCCACACACACTCCTAGTCTGCCCTCCACTCACTCCTAGTCTCCTTTAGACCCAATCCTAGTCTCCTCCACACTCATTCGTAGACTCCTTCACACTCACTCCTAGTCTCCTCTACACTCCCTCTTAGTCTCCTCCTCTCCCACTCATAGTCTCATCTACACCCACTTCTAGTCTCCTCCTTTTTCATTCATAGTCTCCTCCACACACACTCCTACTCTTCTCCACAGTAACTGCTATTCTCCTCTCCACTCACTCCTAGTCTCTTATACACCCTGTGGGAACCGACCTGTGAGATTTATATTTATTTAATTTATATGAATTTATATTTACGTTAATTTATATACTTCGATAGCAATTTGTATAATGATAAGTGGACTGTATTTCTGCAATAATCTCAATCTCACAAATCGATCCTCTACACATTAGGGGGGTTTATTAACTTAATATATATGCAGCCAATCAAACTACAGTAATAGCTACATACATTGATGAGGTTCCTTATCTTATAGTACAGCAGGTTAGTCCACCAGGTATAACTAGGGTGTAGACACCAAATTATCCTCTTTGAGGTAGCTTTCATCACCCAGGTAACTGGTGCACAAACTCTTCCTCGTCTTGACCTGTCAAAAGGGCGCTAACTGTGAAGCCAGAATCCTATATATGACAAGTTATATCAGAGAAAACACTATACAGTACATGGAACATTGAAGACCTGGCTTAATTACCTTTAGTTTGAGGCTTCCACGTGATCTAACCGGGTCACCCTATATCCTGACATTAATGGCCATAAATGAATGATAAACGGGTTTCGGATAGACACTTAACTTGATATGTAGACAGCGTGTTGAAAAATGGTACACCTTTGGTTTCCATAACACTACGTCCAAGTAAATTAACAGGAGCCGAATTTGTTCCCGTGTGAGCCTCTGGTCTAGTATAAACAATGGCTGTTTAACACTCCATACTATTGACGTTACTGGCCGACATTGTCCAGATAAGATAGGAGCCGAATTTGCTCCACACGTCTCGGAGGTGACACAACAATGGCTGCCCTCCTTCCCCACTGACGCCTGGCCTACTTGTCCAGATGTCAATAAGTGATAGAAGGCTCACATTTACTCTACTTTAATATTGATAATTAAGTTAATTTATATAAGATGTTTTATGATGGTAAAGTCCAAAGACTAATGTATTTAAGAATAATTCCCAGCAGAATAGCTGGTGAATTATAATAGTATGTGGTGATGATATCCCGTTTTCTATAGACGGTAATTCCACTACAAGTTACGTTTTCTATGGGTAACTTGTTTATACAATACAGCTATTATCTGTATGATTATTAAATGGTGTCGGATTTTCCGACACACCCACTCCTAGTCTTCTCCACACTCACCCCTAGTCTCCTCTGTTCCACACTCACTCTTAGTTTCCTCTGAACTCACACTTAGTCTCCTGCACCCTCACTCCTTGTCTCCTATTTACCCACTCCTATTCTCCTCTACACACACTCCTAGTCTCATCAACACCCACTCATAGTCACCTCCACAATCACTCCTGATCTTCTCTTCACTCATTCCTAGTCTCCTCTACCCACTCCTAATCACTTGTACACACTCTCTTAGTCTCTTCCACACTCACTCCTAGTCTGCTCCACACCCACTACTATTCTCCTCTACACTCACACCTAGTCTCCTCCACACTCATAGTCTCATCCACACCCACTCCTAGACTCCTCCAAAACACTCCTAATCTCCTCTACACTCACTCCTAGTCTCCTTCACACTCACTCCTAGTCTCCTCTACACTCACTCTTGGTCTCCTCCACACCCACTTCTAGTCTCTTCCACTCCCACTCCTTGTCTCCTCTCCACTCACACCTAGTCTCCTCCACACTCCTTGTCTCATCCACACCCACTCCAAGTCTCCTCTACACACTTCCTTAGTCTCCTCCACACTAACTCCTTCACACTCACTCCTAGTCTCCTCCACACACACTCCTAGTCTCCTCCACACACACTCTTAGTCTCCTCTACACTCTCTTTTAGCCTCCTGTACTCTCATTCATAGTCTCCTCCACACACACTCCTAGTCTCCTCCACATTCACTCCTAGTCTCCTCTAAACTCACTCTTACTCTCCTCTACCCCCACTCCTAGTCTCTTGTACACACACTTCTTGTCTCTTCCACACACACTCCTAGTCTCTTTCACACCCACTCCTAGTCTCTTTCACACCCACTCGTAGTCTCCTCCACACTCCTTGTCTCATCCCCACCCACTCCTAGTCTCCTCTACACCCATTCATAGTCTCCTCCACACTCACTTCTAGTCTCCTCCTCACTCACTCCTAGTTTTTAAATTTTTAAATTTTGCCCCGAGGGCCGAGTTTATTGGGCAGCGCCACTCATCTTGTGTGTAGACACACCGCCATAGCAGCATGTGCAATACTCCCCAATAGGAAGAAACCCCGCTGGTTTGTTCATCCTGTCACTTGTACCCAGACACAGCTGGGACTTGCTTAACTGTCAAGTAAACAGCTCCTCAAACAAGAAGATTAACATCTATCAACCCTTTAAAGCTAACGTTATCTCGCGGGTGCAAAATAGGGAAATCTTTTAAGAACAGTATCAATATTTGACAAATAGTGTTTTCCTAACTCAAACAATGTGGGGTTTATTATTCTACACGTACTTCTGATGTCTCTCAGGTGTTCCATTCACGTAGATAGTGGTCAAGGCGGAGTTCATCACTCTCACCACAGATTCTGCAACTTTGCTGATCAACTGTTGTTTCCATTCCATATCTCCATGGATATTTGTATCCAAGACGGATTCTCGCTGTTACTGACTCTCTCCCTCGTCCTCCTCCTCTTCGGTCATAATGATTGGGTTTGCCAGCTGCAACCATGTTGTACCATCGTACAGATTCACTGGTTTGTGCTTCTATCCTCCTATCCTCAGTTACCTTGTCACGGTGATGTTGCCTGACAATACCTAATTTGTCGTAGAGTCTTGGGTATGAAGTATTCAATATGGTCTCCTTCAGCGCCTTCAGCAGCCAGCACATCTGCTCGTTCATTCCCACATATTCCAACATGGGCGGGGATCCACAGAAACTTGATAACTCTTCCCTGATTGGTAAATTGCTCTCACAGCTCTCTTAATTTCAGCGACTATTGCAAGATTTTATGCCCGATTTTTATTTAGGCTTTGCAGTGCTGCTTTTGAATCGGTGCAAATCACTGCACCATTAGTGTTCCGTTCAAGAAACCTTAACGCCATAACAATGGCAGTTAGCTCTGCTTGTGTTGAAGAGGTATAGTTCTCAATACGTGCTTTTTCTTCATTTCCGCGTTGGAAAGGGTTATCCTTGATTACCGTGTATGCTGCACCAGCCCAGCCATTGACAGAATTAGATGACCCGTCAGTGTAGATTTGATCTAGTTTATCTCCGGCTTCTTTATAAATTTCCTCGAGATACTTGTGCTTCATTTTTTGTGGTAACATGTTGGATTTTTTCATTGCCATTTCATTGATGATGATCTTGCATGAGTCATCCTCCCAGGGAGGTAACCTCTCTACAGGCAGGAGCTCACGGGCATGCTCAAGCAGGTGAAGTTCTTCGAGGTAGCATACTGATCTGTGATGCCATTTTTTGCTTCTCCTGTTTCCCTCTGAAAGTACCACAGAGCTCAGTTTTTTCTTAACAATATCATTGTAATGGGGATCTCTGGCTATCCTAATTGCAAGCTTAACATTCAGCTCCTTAATTCTGCTTTTAACACTGGGAAGGGACAACTCCTCTCGTAGATTAGACGTTTTGGCAGTTCTTGGAACTCCAAGAATGATTGTCATGGCTTCATTTTGAATGTTTTCAAGCCTTTTCATATCGCTTTGGGAGTAGGTGCACAGAACTGGTGCGGCATAGTCTATGACGGAGCGCACATAGGCTGTGTACATCATTTTAAGCACGGCAATAGAGGCTCCATGTCCATTCCAGGTCATAGCTTTCAGTGCCCTGAGTCGACTTTTGCATGTTCCTATGAGTTGATTGAGCTCCTCTTTCTTCCCCTTGTTAGAGCCGACAGTGACGCCAAGATACCGATAGTGGTCAACACATTCAAGTGTTACACCATTAATTTGCAGTTCTGCATTTGCTCTCCGCTTGTGATGAGAGTATGCCTTCGTCTTGTTTGTGGAGAGAGTGAAACCTTGTTCAATACATTTCCTTCCAAGGAGTTCAATGGACTGTTCAACTTGTCCCAAGGTGGGAGCTTGTATTAGAACATCATCTGCATATCCCACTTGTTGTGTTCCTTCTGGAAAATCAATATTTGCAATGGCGTTCATAAGTACATTGAATAGTGTAGGGCTTAAGACTCCGCCTTGGGGGGTCCCGAGTTCCATATTCATTGTTCTGGAGACTGCTCCATTGAAGCAAACCTTGGCTTTCCTTCCTGTGAGGTAGTCTTCAACCCATTTCATGAGTCTCCCCTTGACACTCATGCATACAAGCTCGTCCAGGATCGCAATCCCCTGTTCTTTGTCAAAGGCTCCTTTGATGTCAACAAATACAGAGTACCTAGCCGTGTCATTAGCCAAGTAATTAACTATACAATTTGCTGTGCTCCGTCCTTTAACAAACCCATTCACCCACTCCCCTAACCTGCCTATTTTGTGCAACAGTCGGTTTAGGATGATCCTTTCAAGCATCTTGCAAGTGCATGACACGAGACTGATAGGTCTGTAATTACCAGGGTCATTGGGCTTCCGTATGGGAACAATTATTGCGTGTTTCCATTGTGTGGTTAGTCTCCTAAACTCACTCCTACTCTTCTCTACACCCACTCCTGGTCCCCTCCACATTCACTCCTAGTCTCCTCACGCATTCCTAGTCTCCTCTACATTCATTCATAGTCTCCTCCACACTCACTCCTAGTCTCCTCTACACTCATTCATAGTCGAGAAGTGAACCCAGATGTAATCGGGCTGACAGAAACAAAACTCTCAGGCATCAAAACGAATATGGTGTTTCCCCAGGACTACACTGTAATAAGGAAAGAGAGGGGAAGGACGGGGAGGAGGTGGAGTGGCCCTATTAATGAGAGAGGAATGGAGTTTCAAGGAGATGGTCATCCCGGGCAGTGAGGGATTCAGAGACTACATAACAGGCACTCATGACATTGAGAGGACCAAACGTAGTAGTAGCAGTGATATATAACCCTCCACCAAATGACAGAAGACCAAGACAAGAGTATGACAACAACAACAACATGGCAGTTAACACTATAATTCAGAAAACAGCCTCTGCTGCCTGTAGAAATAGATCCCATCTGCTCATCATGAGAGACTTCAATCACGGAAGGATATACTGGTAGAACAAGGAACCGCATGGAGGAGAGGATACATGGAGAGCCATACTAATGGAGGTGGCGACAAGAAACTTTCTAAGCCAACATGTCAGGGAACCCACTAGTATGAGAGGAAACGATGAACCAGCGAGACTCGACCTAGTCTTCACTCTGAACGACTGTGACATAAGGGAAATCGACTTTGAGGCCCCAGTAGGAAAGAGCGACCACAGTGTACTGGCGTTTGAGTATCTGGTTGAGGAAGGGTTATTGAACTCGAGGAGGGGTACTGAAAAAAGGCTGGCATTCCGAAAGGGAAACTGTGAGGAGATAAGAAAATTCCTAACAGATATAATATGGGAAACAGAGCTCAGGGGAAATACGACTCAAAACATGATGGACCTCATCACGCAGGAGTGCACGGAAGCAGCAAACAAGTTTGTCCCAGTCCAAAAGGAAAACAATGATATGTAGATGAGAAACCAATGGTTTATTCAGAGATGTAGACTAGCTAAGCAGCAAAGTAAAAGGGCATGGAGAAACTATAGGAATAACAGGACACTTGAGAGTAGAGAAAGATACCAGAATGCCGAGAATGAGTATGTCAGGATGAGAAGAGAGGCAGAAAGACAATACGAAAATGACATTGCAAGCAAGGCAAAGACTCAACCTAAATTGCTACATAGGCATATCAGGAGAAAAAACAACAGTAAAGGAACAGGTAATGAAAAAAGGAATAGGGGCAGAAGGATTCATTACAAACGACAAGGAAGTGTGTGAGGAACTGAATAAGAAATTCCAGGAGGTCTTCACCTTAGAGCAAGGAGAGATTCCAGAAATAAGAGAGAGAATAGTTAACCAGGAACCACTAGAAGAGTTTGAGATTACCAGTGGGGAAGTAAGGAAGTGTTTACAAGAGTTGGATGTGACAAAGGTTATAGGCCCAGATGGAATCTCCCCTTGGATACTAAAGGAAGGAGCAGAAGCACTGTGCCTGCCATTCTCCATAGTGTATAACAAATCACTGGCAACTACCAGAGATTTGGAAAGTAGCTAATGTAATTTCGATATACAAGAAAGGGGAGAGACAGGAGGCCCTGAACTACAAGCCAGTGTCCCTAACCTGCATAATATGCAAGCTGATGGAGAAGATTGTGCGAAGCAAGCTAGTGGATCATCTGGAGTGAAAGAACTTTGTAACACAGCATCAACATGGGTTCATGGATGGTGTTGGGAAGAAAGCTTGCTCTCTATTTATTAATTGATGTTTAATTAATTATTTGATTTAAATTAATCGAAGGACCACCCTATTTTTACTGAAGAGGGAAACAGATTAATGAACAATAAACAAGGACTGAATACCAGTGCCTGTGGATAATATAACTATTCAGAGTTATTCATAAAACCTTAATGGACTGTAAATTAAATTAATGTTCGAAAATAAACTTTCCGTCCTTCACAAAATGGGGGGGTTAATACCAGAAGTAAAATACTCCCAGTATGCTTCATCGAGGCTGGTTCTTCCTCAAATAAAATTAATTGCTCTTACTAGGGTATAAACAAATAAACATTAAATAATTTGGTTAGTAGCAAGAATATTATATGATGGTTAAGCAAGAAATCATTCTCATTTAAAGTTCATGAGGCTATCAGATTGTACTAGATTTCCTAAATCATGTAAAGTTATATTCTTAAATTACTACTAGTTCTCTACCGTCACGTAATGAAATAAACTAAATTGAACTAATTCAGCTGCTTAGCTGTGATAGTGAACGGAGATGTAGAGTCGTGATGGCATCATCTGGTACTTGCTGTAACACGTTGTGGTGTTTGTGTGTTACTGAGGAAGTCTTGGTTGTAGGGTTGATGTAAAGTCATAACTTGGTTACTGACTTTAATACTTAATATGATTACATGACTAGTAGCTACCAAGTTTGGCGGGCGTCCTGTACGCTCTATTGTTTACCTCCTCTCTCTGGCGTCTGCTCCGCCACACATAGAAAACGGATGGTACCATTTTCTGTGAACATGACATCCCTCCTTTTCTTTAAAAAGAATGAATACAGGATGTCTACCATGCTTGTAGCACAAAGCAAAGTTATTGACACAAAGTAATTTATTAACATATCAAGAGATACTGCATACATTTAACATTAATTAAGCACACAAAGAATTTAAACAACTTAATCTTTTCCACAAAGGATTTCAATGTTAAAAATGCATATGCAATGTTAAACAAACATGAAAGAAACTGTAATACAAAGTTACAAAATATTGAATGAGATATCTGCATTATTCAAACAATATTAAATTTAGTTCAGCATGACAAGTAAATATTTTGCATTACATAGGAACACAATTAATCATCAAATCGTGAAGGGCGTTTAACATGACGTTTAGGACGAGAGTCTTTAAATGCAATAACATCCCTTGATGAATTGTTTGTCGGGTTATAACTATTTTTTTCGTTTTCTTTTGCACGACTTTGCACTTCATCATTTTCTACACTAGTTGGAATCACTTTGAAATAGGCCATATTACGTGATATACTATGATCTCTATTACTTGCTGTTACCATAGTTCCTTTTACACTAATCACTTTATATGGTTTTGTATCATACGGCATATCTAGCTTTCCCTCTTTTTTCTTTTTAACGAGAACAGTATCTCCAACCTTTATGACTTGTTCCTTTGCACGTTGATCATGAGCAATTTTCATTTTGCCCTTGGCTAGTGCATCCTTCTGAGCGAGACGTTTATCCGTTACCTTGGCTGGCATGACAGGTAGTGTGATCCTCATAGGACGTCCAAATAAAAGTTCGCTAGGCGACTTGCCCAGTGTTCCATGTGGTGTTGCACGGTAGTTCCTGAGAAAAGCATACATAGCTTGTTTCCAGGATCGTCCTTCGGCATGAGCACAGCGTACCGCTTTCATGAGAGGTTGCATGAATCTCTCAACTTCTCCATTTGCTTGAGGATGTAGTGGCATCACACGGCGGTGTTTGAATCCAATATGCTCAGCAAAGTTGACAAAGTCTTGTCAATTGAATGGCGGTCCATTGTCCGTCTTGACAACTTCAGGAATGCCAAAGTTTGAAAAGATCTTGTCGATTTTCAGGATGACAGCCTTTGCAGATGTGGAATTGATGATTTCTACTTCTGGATAACGTGAGTGATCATCAATGACTACCATCAAGTACTCTCCAGTTGGTAGTGGTCCGCAGAAGTCAATCGATACTTCCGTCCAAGGTGCAGCAGGTAGTGGTGAAGGTTGTAGAGGTGTTGGTCTTGAAGTATCCACTGCAGCTTGGCAAGGGACACAGGCATCATGCATATCCTTTGCTTGACGATCAATGCCAGGAAACCACACCTTTTCTCGTAGCAGCTGTTTGGTCCTAACAAGACCTTGGTGTCCTTGATGTGCAAGCTTCAGAGCACGTTGCTGGAGAACAGCTGGAATAACGATACGAGTACCTCGCAGCACGGTGTCGCGTTGTTGCGTAACACTTAATTCTGTCTGGATGCGTTCAAGTGCTTTGAATGCATCTTGGTCAACTCCTGAGGGTGGGATGCGTAGAAACTTTTTCTTAGTCAATGCATTCACTGTTGCTTGCAGAGTTGGGTCCTCTAGGGTTGCAGTACGGATTTCATCAAGAGTGAGAGCCTTAGGGACTGCATCACAGGTTACAGAGTGTACATATTCCTCGGCAACTTGCTGATGCTTGGTGATGGTGAAACTGTTGGCAGGATGTCGACTGATGTAATCAGCGGGATTGCCTGCACCCGGCTTGTATTTCACCATAAAGTTGTATGGTTGCAGACGAAGAGCCCATCTCTCAATGCGAGCTGGTGGGTTGGACTTTGGATTATTGAAGATGGTCTCCAACGGTTTGTGGTCAGTGACTATCGTGGTGAAGGGCGCACCAAGCAGATACACATTGAAGTGTTCACAGCCCCATACAAGAGCAAGAGCTTCCTTCTCTGTCTGACTGTATCATTGCTCAACATCTGTGAGAGAACGGCTGGCGTAGGCAATTACTACTCTGGAATCTGGTTGACCAGGTTTGTGTTGGGCTAAAACAGCACCTAAACCAACAGGACTAGCATCCACCGTTAACTCAGTGTCCATTGATGGATCAAAGTATGCAGCAGTCGCATTCCCTACTAGTGCATCTTTCACGGCATCAAATGCATTTTGCTCGATATCGCTCCAGTACCATGATGCATTTTTCTTCAGGAGCTCACGTAGAGGCTTCGTAATGGTAGCAAAATCTGGAATGAAGCGAGAACAGTAGTTTGCCATTCCCAGAAAACTATGTACTTCAGTGGACGTTGAAGGAGGTGCAGCATTCTTGATATCTGCAACTTTCTTAGGATCTGGAGACAGACCTTTGTCACTAAGTACATGTCCAAAGAATTCAATTTTATATTGATTGAACTCACACTTTGCTCGGCTTAGCGTCAAATTCTTTTCTCGTAAGCGTTGCCATGTTGCACGAAGAGCTTTGTCGTGTTCAGCTTGGGTACGGCCATAAACAATGATGTCATCAGACATGTTGTCAGCATTAGGTATATCTTGCAATACCTGGCTGATGATGTGCTGGAATACCTCGGCAGCACTGTTAATACCAAAACTCAGGCGCTTGTACCTATACAGACCTCGATGTGTCGTAAACGTTGTGATGAAGCGACTCTCATCATCAAGTTCAATCTGATGATAGCCGTTGTTTAAATCTAACTTGCTGAATACAGTTGCACCATTCAAGCGGTAAATCATATCATCTACAGTGGGTGTAGGATGGCGTTCACGCATTATTGCCTTGTTGGGTACACGCATGTCCACACAAATGCGTATCTCATCTGGATTCTTCGGCTTTGGTGGAGTGACAATTGGGCTTACCCATGGTGTTGGGCCTGTTACTGGTTCAATGATATCTAGGTCGATCAGCCTATCCAGTTCGGCATCGACTTTCTTGCGAGTATGGAATGGTTGTCGGCGATGTGGTTGGGCAACTGGAATTACATCTGGGTTGATATGCAGATGTACTTTGCTATCAGTATAACAACCTATGGATTTAAATCGATCAGAAAATTCAGCAACAATACCATCAACATTGTTTGCAGATTCCACAGCTACAGCATTAGAAAGCTGAAGTAGCCCCAATTTGGTTGAAGTCTTGTAACTGAGTAAAGATTTTTTTGCATTCCTAACAACATGGAATGTAGTAATGAGCATTGCATTCTTTGACTTAATTTCTGCAGTGAAAGTTCCAATCACTGGCAAGGCTACCTTTGAAGCATAGGCAGTGGCTTTGCCATTATAGTTTTCAAGCTTTGGGAACTGTTTTTTAAATTTTTCATAGTGGCACTCAGCAATGGTGTCAATGTTTGATCCAGTGTCAATGAGAACTTTGAGACAAATACCAGCAATGTATACACATGTCTCTGGGTTGTTTGGAAGATCATTCCATTCTGTGATTGCTTGTACTCCATAAGTATAATCACATTCACTGTCATCTGAGACTGGTTGTAATGAAATGTTGTCTTGTATATTATTAACATTCTGGATATGAGGTGCAATATTGTGTTTACCACCTCGACCCCTATGACCTGATCCTCGTACAGTGCTTTTATTCATTGACTGTGGTTTCTTTAGTGCGGAACGACACATAGCACCAAAATGACCTAGTTTTCCACACTTACAGCACTTCTTACCTTGAGCAGGACAAACATTATCTTGGTGTGGGTAGTCTCCTCCACAATTGTAACATTTATTGTTGACACCCTCTGATGTGGGTCGTTGTGACTGCTTGAGTCTTGTTCCTTGACCCCAGTTGTGACGTGGTTCTCGGCTCAATTTACTGTTAGGTTTGGCATGATATCTTCTTTGATTACGATGTCCTCCCTGAACCTTACATACCTTATCACTGTTAGTAACAGTGGCAGAACCGTTGTTGGCACTGCACTCCATGACACGAGCATCACGTGCAGCATCTTCCATTCGACGAGCAATATCTAGTATCTTGGTAAGAGAACTGTCATCATCAACAAGTTCTAGAGCTCTTCGACGAAGACGTGTAGATGTGCATGCTTCAATTATTTGCTGTTTGATTTCTTTGTCAACATCAGCAAACTCACAATGGGCTGCTAAACCCTGCAGACGTGTGTGGTATTGATCCACGGTTTCATTAGAGAGTTGTCTGGCTCTCCTGAAATGCATAATTTCCATTGCAGTATTTTGCCTTGGTTTGAAATGCTCTGTTAGTTTGGCTTTGGCAATGTCATAATCTTTGGCACCACCAGTGTCTTTCAGTGTATCAAAAATGTCACAAACTCTATCACCTGCATAATGAAGTAGAAAGGCACGCTTTCTTTCAGCACTTTTGATGTCAGAAACTATCAACAAATTTTCAAACCTTTTAAGCCATTTGACCCACCTCTGTGACAGGTTTGTCTGGTCACAGTCAGGATCAAATGCAGGAAACTGAGGTATATTTGCCATTTTTACTTTTTTACTGAATAAAAGTAAACTTATCACTTAAAATGTTCCTCAGAATACTAAACACTTACTGCACTGTATATGTTAGTTAAGAATTCACTGTAATTACTTTAATTTTGCAAAGCACACAAGCATTTTAATTCAAAAGTTCTCAACAGTGCACAATATAGCAGCAACTGACTTCTTACCTAGCCCTTGTGTACATGTATTGTTCCTACCCACAGCAGCATCACAGCAGTTGGCACAGCAGTTGGTACAGCAGTTGGTACAGCAGTTGGTACAGCAGTTGGTGCAGCAGTTGGTACAGCAGTTGGTGCAGCAGTCGGTACAGCAGTCAGTTCAGTGTGAAGAATTTTGTAGCACGAAGCGTCGTTTCGCAACCAAAACATCAGGTTTTGTACACATCAAAGCGTCGTTTCGTACACAACGTCGGCAGATTCCTCAGTACAGTTTCTTCAGCACAGCTTGGGTAGCACACAGCATTGGTTAGCACACAGCACTTGTTAGCACACAGCATTGGTTAGCACACAGCATCGTTTAGCACACAGCATTGGTTAGCATACAGCATCGGGTATGGTGCTCACAGCACGATTTCTCCTTCCTCCTCTGGGCGAGAGCATGCTCCTTCCTTGTTTTAAGTTGAACAAAATACCTGCGTTCCCAGTTCATCCTCGTCGCCAATGTGGTGTTTGTGTGTTACTGAGGAAGTCTTGGTTGTAGGGTTGATGTAAAGTCATGACTTGGTTACTGACTTTAATGCTTAATATGATTACATGACTAGTAGCTACCAAGCTTGGCGGGCGTCCTGTATGCTCTATTGTTTACCTCCTCTCTCTGGCGTCTGCTCCGCCACACATAGAAAACGGATGGTACCATTTTCTGTGAACATGACACACGTGTGCCCCGAGCGTGGCGTGGGAAAATGAGGAGACCACGGGCGCTTCAACACAGGCTGAAATTCCAACTAAATGTACAAATTGTCTATACCAGATAAATTGCGTCATCACTATTCATTAGGAGGGACAGAGCAAATTCCTTACGGACGTACTTGTTGTTTGGGGATGTTTTGTGGTGTAACGATGGACACAGTGTTATAAAATTATAAAGAGCTCAGTTAAAATTATGAGAACACTTATTAACTTGCTGGTTGTCTACCGATGCAATCCTTGGATCGCTACTAGGCCGATTAATAGCAAGGGCCTGGCGTAGATTCGCCTCTCCCCGGATGCTCTTGTGTCGCAATTCTGGTGGCGTCTCTAGCAATGGCGTCGCTACGAAAGCTTCACTACGAATGGCATCGCTACGCCTCCGTCTTCCTCAACCCTCTCTCACGCATTCGCAAGAGATTTTAGTAAGGACAGAAAATTCTTTTCGTGTAATTACTTTACGTAATGCGTTAATGTGAACAGGGTTGCAATTGCAGGGAATTAAATATTATCTATATTCTCATTAAACGGTGTCAATCGAGAAATGGAGAGAATTTCTATTTCCTCCATAGTGTTTGGATATAACAAATAAACCTGTAATATAGTGACAATTTAAGATAATAACTCGTGATTATTGAATCACTAGTCATAATATTATCAGAGATTAACTCTTGTAAAGAATACTGATAAAAGTTGAGAATATTATTCAATTCTCTAACATGTTGGTAATAATTATGTCCTGCTGGACATTATCTGACGCAATATACCTCTCGATGTCGTGAGAATTTTAGTAAATGACGCGCAGATAGAGAAATATTAATTTATGTTAGCACTACAGTTAGTAGAGTTAATAGTTACTGTAATTAGTATACAATAGTGATGTATTATGATACAATAGGAATGTATCAGTGTTGGAAATTTCCAACTTATGGCAAGTCCTGCCTCACAGGACTAATTGAATTCTATGACCAGGCAAGAAAGAGAGGAGTGGGCAGACTGCATATTTTTGGAGTGCCTGAAAGCCTAGGATACAGTACCACATAGAGAGTAACAGTGAGGGGTGAGGTCTCGGATTAGCATGACGTCACAAGTGGGGTCCCGCAGGGGTCAGTCCTTGGACCTTTACTGTTTCCGATAGATGTAAATGATTTCCCAGAGGGTATAGAATCTTTTCTCTCAAAGTTTACTAATGATGCAAAAATTATGAGGAGCATTGAAACAGAGGATGATAATAGTAGGCTACAGGATGATCTAGACAGACTGAATGAATGGTCCAACAAATGGCTCCTAAAGTTCAACCCGAGTTAATACAAAGTAATGAAACTAAGCGGTGGAAACAGGAGACCAGATACAGGATACAGAATAGGAGATGAAGTACTTAATGAAATGGACAGAGAGAAAGATCTAGGAGGTAATATCACACCAAAGCTGTCTCCTGAAGCCCACAGAAAAAGACTTACATCTGCGGCATATGTGAGGCTGGCTAACATCAGAAATGCCTTCAGGAACCTGCGTCAGGAATCACTCAGGATCTTGTATACCACATAAGTAAGACCAATCCTGGAGTATGCGGCCCCAGCATAGAGCCCGTACCTTGTCAAGCACAAGACGAAGCTGGAAAAAGTTCAGTGGTATGCCACTAGACAAGTCCCAGAACTAAGAGGCATGAGTTACGAGGAAAGGCTGCGGGAAATGCACCTTACAACAATGGAAGACTTAAGAGTGAGGGGAGACATGAACACACAAAATCACACAGAGGAATTGATCTACCTCCTAGTCTCCTCCACACTCACTTCTTGTCTCCTCCACACTCACTCCTAGTTTCCTCCACACACACTTCTAGTCTCCTCTGCACACACTCCTTGTCTCCTCCACACACACTCCTTGTCTCCTCTACCCTCACTCCTAGTCTCCTTCACACTCACTCATAGTCTCCTCCACACTCATTCCTTGTCTCCTCCACACTCACTCCTAGTTTCCCCCATACACACTCTTCCCCTCTCTCCCTCTCCCCCTCTCACTCTCTCTCTCTCTCCCACTCTCTATCACTCTCCCTCTCTCTCTCTCTCTCTCTCTCTCTCTCTCTCTCTCTCTCTCTCTCTCTCTCTCTCTCTCTCTCTCTCTCTCTCTCTCTCTCTCTCTCTCTCTCTCTCTCTCTCTCTCTCTCTCTCTCTCTCTCTCTCTCTCTCTCTCTCTCTCTCTCTCTCTCTCTCTCTCTCTCTCTCTCTCTCTCTCTCTCTCTCTCTCTCTCTCTCTCTCTCTCTCTCTCTCTCTCTCTCTCTCTCTCTCTCTCTCTCTCTCTCTCTCACTCTTTCTCTCTCTCTCTCTCTCTCTCTCTCTCTCTCTCTCTCTCTCTCTCTCTCTCTCTCTCTCTCTCTCTCTCTCTCTCTCTCTCTCTCTCTCTCTCTCTCTCTCTCTCTCTCTCTCTCTCTCTCTCTCTCTCTCACTCTTTCTCTCTCTCTCTCTCTCTCTCTCTCTCTCTCTCTCTCTCTCTCTCTCTCTCTCTCTCTCTCTCTCTCACTCTTCTCTCTCTCTCTCTCTCTCTCTCTCTCTCTCTCTCTCTCTCTCTCTCTCTCTCTCTCTCTCTCTCTCTTTCTCTCTCTCTCTCTCTGTCCTCCCTCGCTCTCCCTACCCTTCCTCTCTCTCCCTACCCTTCCTCTCTCTCTCTCTCTCTCTCTCTCTCTTTCCTTCTCCCCCCCTCTCTGCCCACGCGCTCACACACGCTCACACACACACACACACACACACACACACACACACACACACACACACACACACACACACACACACACACACACACACACACACACACACACACACACACACACACACACACACACACACACACACACACACACACACACACACACACACACACACACACACACACACACACACACACACACACACACACACACACACACACACATCTACTCCATCTACTACATCCCAGCTTCCACTGCACCCCTCTTCCACTCACCCCCAAACCCCACCCAACCCTCACCCCTCCTATGCACCTCCAGCCCACATTTAACCCCCTCACCTTGTGACCCCCTAACACCTTCCCCCATCTCCCTCTTCCCCTCTTCTACCCCAAAACCCCCACCTACCCCCGATTCCCCCCTAACTAATACACCCTCTCTTCCACTCCCAGCACCCATGCTCCATTCTCATCTCAGCCCTCTGCCCTCAGTATCCCTCTCCCCCCCAACCTCTCAACCTCTATCTGACTTTCAGTCTCACTCTATTTCTCAACCCCACTATGCTATTCAGACCCCTAATTTTCAGACCCATTATGCCCTTCCTACCCCCCTAGATGCCCAAACCCCATTCACCTACCAGGCACTCCCAGGCACCCCCCTAGCACCCCCCCACTCACCTCCACAGCCCCCACTTGCCCCCCAGACATCCCCCAGTTCCCCCCAGACCCCTGGTGAAAGGGGAAACTCTGACACCCGAGTTTCCAAGAAGAGTCTCAAGGTTTGGTACACCAATGCTGATGGGGTAGCCAATAAAGCAGAAGAGATAAAAGAAAGAGTTAGTGAGGCAGACCCAGACATAGTGGCAATAGTGGAAACAAATAAATGGCATGATCTCGGATGCAATCTTTCCAGAGGGGTACCAGGTGATAAGAAAAGAAAGGACACAGAGACAGGGAGGAGGAGTGGCACTACTAATAAAGCGGAAATGGAAGTTTGATGAGCTGGAAAATCCGGGTACCATTGAAAGCACGAGCTTCATACATGGAACTCTGACAGTGGATGGGAAGAAGATTGTAATCTTGATACTCTACAATCCCCCACCAAACAGTAGAAGGCCCAGGCAGGAGTACGAGGACAGCAACAAGACATGTATAGATGAACTGCAGAGGGCAGCAACTTTAGCGCATAGAATGAGAGTGAAGCTGCTGGTCATGGGGGACCTAAATCACGGAGAGATAGATTGGGAAACGAGGAATCCCCATGGCGGGGAGGAGACCTGGGGAGCGAAGCTGGTAGACGTTATTGACAGGAATTTCCTAACACAGCATGTGAAAGAAGATACTAGGGAAAGAGGAGGGGATACGCCCAGCCTATTAGATCTCATTTTCACCCAGAATGTAGAAGACATCGAGCAGTTGGAACATGAAATACCACTAGGAGCTAGTGACCATTGTGTCCTAGTCTTTGACTACATGATGGAGCTTAAAATTGTGACCAAAGGACAAGAGGTCCGGGAAAGGAGACTTGATTACAGAAAAGGGGACTACAGAAGGATAAGGGACTACCTGGGAGAAGTGCAGTGGGAGGAAGAACTTAGAGGAAAAACAGTGCAAGGTATGATGAACCAAGTCATATTGAAATGCAAGGAGGCTGAAGAGAGATTTATTCCAACAATAAAGGAAAAAAGCAGGAGGGAATATAATAACCAATGGTTTAATAGAAAGTGTCAGGAAGCAAAGGTGAGAAGCAGGAGGGAGTGGAGGAAGTACAGAAGACAAAGGACAGAGGACAACAGGATTAGATGTAACAGAGCTAGGAATGATTACATTCACATAAGACGAGTGTCGAAAAGAAATTATGAGAATGATATTGCAGTCAAAGCGAAAAAGCAACCTAAATTACTACATAGCCATATAAGAAGAAAGATGTCGATAAATGACCAAGTGGCAAGACTGAGGAAAACAAAAGGGGCATATACAGAAAGTGACAAGGAAATCTGCGAGGTACTGAATGCAAAATTCCATGGAGTGTTCACAACCGAGCCTGAGCAGCTCCCATTGTTAGAAGAGATTACCCAAGATGAAAGACTATCAGATATAGAGGTGACAGCAGAGGATGTAATGAAACAGTTGACAACACTGGATGCAAATAAAGCTGTTGGACCAGACAAAGTATCACCGTGGATACTTAAAGAGGCAGCGCAGGCTCTCAGCGTGCCTCTGGCAATGATCTTTAATGAGTCACTTATGTCGGGAGAATTGCCTAGTTGCTGGAAGGAGGCAAATGTCGTACCGATTTTCAAAAAAGGTGATAGGGAGGAGGCACTTAACTACAGACCTGTATCACTGACAAGCATCCCCTGCAAAATACTTGAAAGAATAATTAGGCTAAGACTTGTTGAGCACCTGGAGAGCATTGGGTTTGTAAAAAAGCACCAACATGGTTTCTGGACAGGGAAATCATGCCTAACAAACCTTTTAGAATTCTATGATAAAGTAACAAGGATAAGGCAGGACGGAGAAGGCTGGGCAGACTGCATATTTCTTGACTGCCAAAAGGCCTTTGATACAGTACGGCACATGAGACTGCTATACAAACTTGAGAGGCAGGCAGGAGTAAGCGGAAAGGCCCTAGTATGGGTGAAGAACTACCTAACAGGAAGGAGCCAGAGGGTAATGGTAAGGGGCGAGAAGTCGGACTGGCGAACAGTAACAAGTGGAGTACCTCAAGGATCGGTGCTGGGACCAATCCTCTTTCTAATTTACGTAAATGATATGTTTACAGGAGTGGAATCATACATGTCAATGTTTGCGGATGACGCAAAATTAATGAGAAGAGTTGTGACAGACGAGGATTGTAGGATCCTCCAAGAGGACTTAAACAGGCTGCAGAGATGGTCAGGGAAATGGCTACTGGAGTTTAACACCAGTAAATGTAAAGTTATGGAAATGGGATCAGGTGACAGGAGACCAAAGGGACAGTACACAATGAAGGGGAACAGCCTACCTGTAACGATTCGAGAAAGAGACCTGGGAGTGGATGTGACACCTAATCTAACTCCTGAGGCACATAAATAGGATAACGACAGCAGCGTACTCTACACTGGCGAAAATTAGAACTTCATTCAGAAACCTAAATGAGGAGGCTTTTAGGGCGCTTTACACTGCCTACGTGAGACCCGTCTTAGAGTATACCGCGCCATCATGGAGCCCCCACCTGAAGAAACACATAAAGAAACTGGAGAAGGTTCAGAGGTTTGCGACGAGGCTTGTCCCAGAGTTACGAGGGATGGGATATGAAGAGCGGCTGAAGGAAATGAACCTTACGACACTAGAGAAAAGAAGGGAGAGAGGAGATATGATAGGGACATATAAAATACTCAGGGGAATTGACAAAGTGGAAATAGATGAAATGTTCACACTTAATAATAACAGAACGAGGGGACATGGGTGGAAACTGGAAACTCAGATGAGTCACAGAGATGTTAGGCAGTTTTCTTTTAGCGTGAGAGTAGTGGAAAAATGGAATGCACTTGGGGAACAGGTTGTGGAAGCAAATACTATTCATACTTTTAAAACTAGGTATGATAGGGAAATGGGACAAGAGTCATTGCTGTAAACAACCGATAGCTGGAAAGGCGGGATCCAAGAGTCAATGCTCGATCCTGCAAGCACAAATAGGTGAGTACAAATAGGTGAGTACACACACACACACACACACACACACACACACACACACACACACACACACACACACACACACACACACACACACACACACACACACACACACACACACACACACACACACACACACACACACACACACACACACACACACACACACACACACACACACACACACACACACACACACACACACACACACACACACACACACACACACACACACACACACACACACACACACACACACACACACACACACACACACACACACACACACACACACACACACACACACACACACACACACACACACACACACACACACACACACACACACACACACACACACACACACACACACACACACACACACACACACACACACACACACACACACACACACACACACACACACACACACACACACACACACACACACACACACACACACACACACACACACACACACACACACACACTCACACACACACACACACACACACACACACACACACACACACACACACACACACACACACACACACACACACACACACACACACACACACACACACACACACACACACACACACACACACACACACACACACACACACACACACACACACACACACACACACACACACACACACACACACACACACACACACACACACACACACACACACACACACACACACACACACACACACACACACACACACACACACACACACACACACAATGTTACCAGGAGCAGGTGGAGACAACAGTAGCACATGGAGAAAACATTGATACCAGAGAGAGGAGAGGACAGACGACCAACCCCGTCATAAGGACATCTCTTCATACTCAACTAGGCGTGCTTGCTCGGGGTGAACTGATGGTAGGTACCCCTCTCTAGGTCATCAATAAGGTGTACAGAGTGTCTTAAAATACCTAATTTTAAGCAGGTCTCAATATCTCAAATATACAATTCCGTGGCTCACTTGGGTGGGGCTTGACACATGCTACCCTGGTGACCGCTCACCCATACCCCCCCCCCCACACCTTCCCACACCTTACACTGTCCCAAGACACCCCCTACCCCTCCTCCTATACACAAACACCCACGCTCTCAACACATACACACACGCACACGCGCACACGCACGCACACACACACACGCACACACACACACATTGGACGTGACGAAGGCTATAGGCCCAGATGGAATCTCCCCTTGGGTTCTAAAGGAAGGAGCAAGAGAACTGAGCCTACCACTCTCCATAGTGTATAACAAATCACTGGCAACAGGGGAACTGCCAGATATTTGGAAAGCCGCTAACGTAGTCCCGATATACAAGAAAGGGGATAGACAGGAGGCACTGAACTACAGCCCAGTGTCCCTAACCTGCATACCATGCAAGCTGATGGAGAAGATTGTGCGAAAAAAACTAGTGGAGCATCTGGAGCAAAGGAACTTTGTAACACAGCATCAACATGGGTTCAGGGATGGCAGGTCCTGCCTCACAGGGTTACTTGAATTCTACGACCAGGCAACAAAAATAAGGCAAGAAAGAGAAGGGTGGGCAGACTGCATATTTTTGGATTGTCAGAAAGCCTTTGATACAGTGCCACACAAGAGGCTAGTGCGAAAGTTGGAGATGCAGGCTGGAGTGAGAGGGAAGGTACTCCGGTGGATAGAGGAGTACCTAAGCAACAGGAGACAACGAGTCTGTGTGAGGGGTGAGGTCTCAGATTGGCGAGACGTCACAAGTGGAGTCCCGCAGGGGTCAGTCCTTGGACCTATACTGTTTCTGGTATATGTAAATGATCTCCCAGAGGGTATAGATTCGTTCCTCTCAATGTTTGCCGACGATGCAAAAATTATGAGGAGGATTGAAACAGAGGATGATAGTAGGAGGCTACAAGATGATCTGGATAGACTGAGTGAATGGTCCAACAAATGGCTGTTGAAGTTC
>NC_091232.1:19653884-19696384 GCF_040958095.1 Procambarus clarkii
GAGTGGAATGACAAGGAAAAAGCAGCAGTGAATGAAGTACTGAAAGCACTAGACTTGGAAGGGGCTGAGCATAGCATTGAGAAGGTTTTCAGGCTAGAATGGTACAACAAAGACCGAGTGATAGAGATAGTGTTTGCAAACGAGAGCACAAAGGAGAAGATTCTATCAAGCAAGAGCTCCCTGTAAAACGCGGGAGAATTCAAAAAGTATTCCTCCAGAGAAACATGACGAGGGAGGAGAGAGCCGTGGTGGCAGAAGCAAGGAAGAGGCGCAGGGCGAGAGGGAAAACCAGGAAGTCACAGCTCCCAACACAACACCCCCAGAGGCGAGGGGGAAACCCACAACCAGCTACCCAGTAACACCAGAGGGGAGGACAACCCCGCCACCCTCCTCTGCATAGAAAACCCCCTACCCTAAACCCTCCCTGCCCCCACTCAAATGTTCAGCCAAATCTCCCCCCACACTCAATCCCCACCTTTCTACCCCTCCTTTCCTCCTGCCGAATCCCCCCCTCCCCCTCCTTTCCTTCCTGTTGTCCCTCCCCTTTCATCCCATACCCTCCCTGTCCCTCCCCCTTCACTGGATCCCCCGCCCCTCATCCCACTATCCTCTGAGACCCTGTTATCCATCTTACAGGTCCTCACACCCATGGAACAGCTTCCCCCACCAGCAGAACACTCACCAAGGATGCGATTTGAGAAGGAACAGAAGAAAGTGAGCCTCAAAGCAATGTACACTAACATAGATGGAATTACAAATAAAGCAAATGAGCTTGGAGAACAGATACTAGAGGAAAACCCAGACATAATAGCCCTCACAGAAACAAAGCTAACGAAAACGATAACAAATGCAGTGTTCCCACAGGACTATTATGTTATGAGGAAAGAGAGGGAAGGAAGAGGTGGTGGTGGTGGTGTAGCTCTGCTGGTAAGAAAAGGCTGGGATTTTGAGGAGATGGTTATTCAGGGCTGTGAAGGTTTCAGTGACTACATAGCAGGTACCATAACAACTGGTGGGAGAAAAACTATAGTTGTAGTCATATTTAATCCACCACCAAATGACAGAAGACCCAGACAGGAATATGATAGAAACAACATGGCAACCATTAACATAATAGAAGGAGCAGCTTCTGTTGCTAGCAGGAATGGATCTGGAGTACTAATTATGGGAGACGTCAATCATGGGAAGATTGATTGGGAGAAAAGAGACCCGTATGGAGGACCAGAAACATGGAGAGCTAAGCTGCTGAACGTGGCTACAAGAAACTTTCTAAACCAGCACATCAAGGAACCAACAAGGATGAGAGGAGAAGATGAACCAGCAATGCTTGATTTGATATTTACCCTAAATGAGTGGGATATAAGGGAAGTTAAGATGGAAGCGCCCTTGGGAATGAGTGATCACAGTGTATTGAACTTTGAGTACCTGGTAGAGCTAGGAATTATCTCCCCCAAAAAAGAACTAGGAATCAAAAGGCTGTCAAACCGAAAGGGGAATTATGAACAGATGAGAAGATTCCTCAGGGAAATACCTTGGGACACAGACCTCAGAGATAAGTCTGTACTAGGTATGATAGACTATGTTACCCAAAAGTGTAAGGAGGCAGTAAATAGGTTCATCCCGGCCCAAAGGAAAAAATCCGAGAAGCAACAGAAGAATCCATGGTATAATACGGCATGTATGGAAGCGAAGAAACTGAACAAAAGGGCGTGGAGGAACTTCCGGAATAACAGAACACCAGAAAGCAGAGAGAGATACCAGAGAACCAGGAATGAGTACGTCAGGGTGAGAAGAGAAGCAGAGAAAAGTTTTGAAAATGATATAGCAAACAAAGCCAAGACCGAACCAAAGCTACTCCACAGTCATATCAGAAGGAAAACAACAGTGAAAGAACAGGTATTGAAACTTCGAACAGGCGAGGACAGGTATACAGAGAATGACAGAGAGGTGTGTGAAGAACTCAACAAGAGGTTCCAGGAGGTCTACACAATAGAACAAGGTGAGGTCACTGTGCTAGGAGAAAGGGAGGTAAACCAGGCGGCCTTGGAAGAGTTCGAAATTACGAGAGAGGAGGTCAAGAGGCACCTGCTGGATCTGGATGTTAGAAAGGCTGTTGGTCCAGATGGGATCTCACCATGGATACCGAAAGAGTGTGCAGAGGCACTTTGCTTGCCACTCTCCATAGTGTATAGTAAGTCACTGGAGACGGGAGACCTACCAGAAATATGGAAGACGGCGAATGTGGTCCCGATTTACAAAAAGGGCGACAAGCAAGAGGCACTGAACTACAGGCCAGTGTCCTTGACTTGTATACCATGCAAGGTGATGGAGAAGATCGTGAGAAAAAACCTGGTAACACATCTGGAGAGAAGGGACTTCGTGACAAATCGCCAACATGGGTTCAGAGAGGGTAAATCTTGCTTTACAGGCTTGATAGAATTCTACGATCAGGTAACAAAGATTAAGCAAGAAAGATAGGGCTGGGCGGACTGCATTTTCTTGGATTGTCGGAAAGCCTTTGACACAGTACCGCATAAGAGGCTGGTACATAAGCTGGAGAGACAGGCAGGTGTAGCTGGTAAGGTGCTCCAGTGGATAAGGGAGTATCTAAGCAATAGGAAGCAGAGAGTTACGGTGAGGGGTGAGACCTCCGATTGGCGTGAAGTCACCAGTGGATTCCCACAGGGCTCTGTTCTCGGTCCTATCTTGTTTCTGATATATGTAAATGATCTCCCAGAGGGTATCGATTCATTTCTCTCAATGTGTGCGGACGATGCTAAGATTATGAGAAGGATTAAAACAGAAGAGGAATGTTTGAGGCTTCAAGAAGACCTAGACAAGCTGAAGGAATGGTCGAACAAATGGTTGTTAGAGTTTAACCCAACCAAATGTAATGTAATGAAGATAGGTGTAGGGAGCAGGAGGCCAGATACAAGGTATCATCTGGGAGAGGAAATTCTTCAGGAGTCAGAGAAGGAAAAAGACTTGGGGGTTGATATCACGCCAAACCTGTCTCCTGCAGCACATATCAAGCGGATAACATCAGCGGCATATGCCAGGCTGGCCAACATACGAACGGCATTCAGAAACTTGTGTAAAGAATCATTCAAAACTTTGTATACCACATATGTCAGGCCAATCCTGGAGTATGCAGCCCCAACATGGAGTCCATATCTAGTCAAGGATAAGACTAAACTGGAAAAGGTTCAAAGGTTTGCCACCAGACTAGTACCCGAGCTGAGAGGTATGAGCTACGATGAGAGACTACGGGAATTAAACCTCACTTCGCTGGAAGACAGAAGAGTTAGGGGGGACATGATCACCACATTCAAGATTCTGAAGGGAATTGATAGGGTAGATAAAGACAGTCTATTTAACACAAGGGGAACACGCACAAGGGGACACAGGTGGAAACTGAGTGCCCAAATGAGCCACAGAGATATTAGAAAGAACTTTTTTAGTGTCAGAGTGGTGGACAAATGGAATGCATTAGGAAGTGATGTGGTGGAGGCTGACTCCATACACAGTTTCAAGTGTAGATATGATAGAGCCCGATAGGCTCAGGAATCTGTGCACCTGTTGATTGATGGTAGAGAGGTGGGACCAAAGAGCCAGAGCTCAACCCCTGCAAACACAACTAGGTGAGTACATATCAAGAGGATAACATCAGCGGCATATGCCAGGCTGACCAACATACGAACGGCATTCAGAAACTTGTGTTAAGAATCATTTAGAACTTTGTATACCACATATGTCAGGCCAATCCTGGAGTATGCAGCCCCAGCATGGAGTCCATATCTAGTCAAGCATAAGACTAAATTGGAAAAGGTTCAAAGGTTTGCCGCCAGACTAGTACCTGAGCTGAGAGGTATGAGCTATTAGGAGAGACTACGGGAATTAAACCTCACTTCGCTGGAAGACAGAAGAGTTATGGGTGACATGATCACCACATTCAAGATTCTGAAGGGAATTGATAGGGTAGATAAAGACAGGCTATTTAACACAAGGGGCACACGAACAAGGGGACACAGGTGGAAACTGAGTGCCCAAATGAGCCACAGAGATATTAGAAAGAACTTTTTTAGTGTCAGTGGTTGACAAATGGAATGCATTAGGAAGTGTTGTGGTGGAGGCTGACTCCATGCACAGTTTCAAGCGTAGATATGATAGAGCCCAATAGGCTCAGGAATCTCTACACCTGTTGATTGACGGCTGAGAGGCGGGACCAAAGAGCCAGAGCTCAACCCCCTCAAGCACAACTAGGTGAGTATACTCACTCCTAGTCTCCTCCACACTCACTCCTAGTTTTCACAACACTCACTACTAGTCTCCTCCACACTCACTACTAGTCTTCTCAACACACACTCCTAGTCTCCTCCACACCCACTCCTAGTCTTCTCAACACACACTCCTAGTCTCCTCCACACCCACTCATAGTCTTCTCAACACACACACTCCTAGTCTCCTCTACACTCACTCCTACGCAGCAAACACAGAAAGTTTGTGGACTTTTTAAATGGGGCCACAAAGGTTATACTGTAACTTTTGACATAAATACGTATTTCCGACGTCCGTAAAACCATTAGATATAACTGAAAACATATATTCTTGAGACACAGGTCTTTAAGATTTATGTAAAAATTTACAAATATTATTGAATGCTATGGAATTATAATGTTTTCATGCTTTATACTTAAGAATAAATAACTTTCAGTCAACATTTTTTTTTTTTTTACTTTATGTAAACCTATCCAATTTACGTTCTTATAACGTAAATAATACATTTATATGACGTCAATGTAACGTTATTTACACGACATCATTACGTTATTATGATGTAATATTAACGTATAATTGATGTATGAAAACCTGAATATTATATTGAACTTTATGTTTTAAACCTTGTAAAGTTATCATAAAACTTGGAATAAGACGGTAAGCATGTTTTACTTATGAAAATAGACAAATAAATCAACAAAAACATATTAACATAAAAAACTTATACTACATAAACATAACATAATTTAACTGGATGCATGGTAGTTAATTGGAACTCTGTAATATTGTATACATGAACCTTCAGGTACAAACTCAGTGTATATACCCATGCAGTTCTTTCCTAAATCTAATTTTTTTTAATTTTTACACTTTGTTTCGAGTTCTGTCTTGTGTTGTTACTTTTAATACCCTCTTAATGTCCCCTTTGTTATGTCCATTCATCCTACTGTGCACCTCTACCATGTGTCACTCCTAATTCTTCGCCTTTCTAGAGAGTGTAATATAAGCTTTGACAATCTTTCTTCATATGACAGGTTTCTAACACTTTCTCCCGTTAATGACGAAGTATGCAGTCAAAATTTTAGCTGCTAAATGTCCACTAATGGAGTTTATCTGCACTCGCTTTTGGCTTATACGCTTTTGGATTTTATATGCATTTAAAGCTGTAGAGAATTCGATTGCGAAAACATTGATACCAAATTGAAAAACCTAGGACGAGAATTGAGGTGACAAAGTTGAAAAGAGTATACACTTTCAGTATTACCAGGCTCTCTAATGGAAGTCCAGTGCTGCATTGCACTCTTTTCTGTGTAACCCGGCCGGCTTTCATCTTGTCAGCGGGTGGAGCATGCTGCTGTTTTTTACATTTTATGCATATTGTCCCGTTGGGATTTCTATTGCGAACACATTGATATCAAATTGAAAGACCTAGGATGACAATTGAGGTGACCAAAGTGAAAAGAGTGTATACTTTTTATCGCTCTTGTGCGCTCCCGGGTAACACGCTCTCGCTTTCTCTGTTTGTTGCGGATGGTACTCCGGGCTTTTGGAGTTTATATGTCTTTAGTCCTGTAGAGAATTCTATTGCGAACGCATTGATACCAAATTGAAAAACCTAGGACGAGAATTGAGGTAACAAACTTGAAAAGAGTATACACTTTTCAGTATTACCGCGCTCTCTAATGGAATGAGAGGTGCCTTGGGGTGGCATGTTTCTTTCTTTCTGGTACCCACGGCCTACATTCATCTTGTCGGCGTGTGGAGCGGGTTGCTGTTTTTGACATTTTATGCATATACTCCTCTTGTAAATTCTATTGCGAACACATTGATACCAAAATGAAAGACATAGGACGAAAATTGAGGTGACCAAAGTGAAAAGAGTGTATACATGTCATCGCTCTTGTGCACTCCTGGGTAACACGCTCGCACTTTCTCTGCTGCGGATGGTAAGCCGGACTTTTGGAGTTTATATTCATTTACTCCTCTAGAGAATTGTATTGCAAACACATTGATAGCAAATTGAAAAATAGTGAGTGAGAGTAAGAGTGAGTAGGAGTGAGTGAGAGTGAGTAGGAGTGAGTAAGAGTGATTGAGAGTGATTAGGGGTATGAGAGTGTGTAAGGGTGACTGAGAGTGTGAAAGAGTGAGAGTAGGAGTAAGAGTGAGTGAGAGTAAGAGTGAGTATGAGAGTGAGTAAGAGTGACTGAGAGGGAGTAAGAGTGAATGAGAGTGAGTAAGAGTGACTGAGAGTGAGTAAGAGTGACTGAGAGGGAGTAAGAGTGAGTGAGAGTAGGAGTGAGTAAGAGTGAGTATGAGTGAGAGTAAGAGTAAAAGTGAGTATGAGAGTAAGAGTGATTGAGAGTGAGAGTAAGAGTGATTGAGAGTAAGAGTGAGAGTAAGAGTGATTGAGAGTAAGAGTGAGTAACAGTGAGAGTAAGAGTGAGTAACAGTGAGAGTAAGAGCGAGTATAAGAGTAGGAGTGATTGAGAGTAAGAGTGATTGGGAGTAAGAGTGAGAGTAAGAGCAAGAGTGAGAGTAAGAGTAAGAGTGAGTATGAGCGTCAGTAAGAGTTTTTGTCCTGTTTTAACTTATAATTATTTAGCAGGAATGTAATAAGATATTGCACAGTATTAATGTGACAATAATATATGCATTATTTCCTTGATAATCAAACTTGTTGTTCAAAGATAATGTACAATCTTTTGAAGGAAACATTTTGAGAAGGCGGGCTGGCATCTCTGGTGAGAGAGACACACATGGTTAGTATAACTCTGGCCGTCAGTGGTGGAGGGTGTCCCAGCTGCCTGCCACAGCCGCCACCACCCGCCACCACCTGCCACCGCTGCCACCGCCGCCCGCCACCAGCCACCATCAACCACCACTGCCCTTCACCAACCACCACAGCTACCCGCCGCCACTGTCCACCACCGTCGCCACTGTCCACCACCGTCGCCACTGTCCACCACCGTCGCCACTGTCCACCACCGTCGCCACTGTCCACCACCGTCGCCACTGTCCACCGCCGTCGCCACTGTCCACCACCGTCGCCACTGTCCACCACCGTCGCCACTGTCCACCACCGCCGCCCGCTGCCACTGTCCGCAACAGCCGCCACTATCCGCCACTGCCGCCACTGTCCGACGCAGCCGCCACTGTCAGCCACAGCCACCCGCCACCACTGTCCGCCACAGCCGCCACTGACCTCCACTACCGCCACTGTCCGCCACAGCCGCCACTGTCCGCCACAGCCGCCACTGACCTCCACTACCGCCACTGTCCGCCACAGCCGCCACTGTCCGCCACAGCCGCCACTGACCTCCACTACCGCCACTGTCCGCCACAGCCGCCACTGACCTCCACTACCGCCACTGTCCGCCACAGCCGCCACTGTCCGCCACAGCTGCCACTGATCTCCACTACCGCCACTGTTCGCCACAGCCGCCACTGTCCGCCACAGCCGCCACTGATCTCCACTACCGCCACTGTCCGCCACAGCCGCCACTGTCCGCCACCGCCTCCCGCCGCCACTGTCCGCTACAGCCGCCCACCGCCACCGCCTCCCGCCGCCACTGTCCGCTACAGCCGCCCACCGCCACCGCCTCCCGCCGCCACTGTCCGCTACAGCCGCCCACCGCCACCGCCTCCCGCCGCCACTGTCCGCTACAGCCACCCACCGCCACAGCCGCCCACCGCCACAGTCGCCCGCCGGCACTGTTTGCCACAGCAGCCTGCGCCCGCCACTGCCTGCCACAGCCACTGTCCGCCACAGCCGACTGCGCCCGCCACCCCGCCGTACAGCCTCCTCTCTCTCTCTCTCTCTCTCTCTCTCTCTCTCTCTCTCTCTCTCTCTCTCTCTCTCTCTCTCTCTCTCTCTCTCTCTCTCTCTCTCTCTCTCTCTCTCTCTCTCTCTCTCTCTCTCTCTCTCTCTCTCTCTCTCTCTCTCTCTCTCTCTCTCTCTCTCTCTCTCTCTCTCTCTCTCTCTCTCTCTCTCTCTCTCTCTCTCTCTCTCTCTCTCTCTCTCTCTCTCTCTCTCTCTCTCTCTCTCTCTCTCTCTCTCTCTCTCTCTCTCTCTCTCTCTCTCTCTCTCTCTCTCTCTCTCTCTCTCTCTCTCTCTCTCTCTCTCTCTCTCTCTCTCTCTCTCTCTCTCTCTCTCTCTCTCTCTCTCTCTCTCTCTCTCTCTCTCTCTCTCTCTCTCTTTCTCTCTCTCTCGTCTTCTTCTTCTTCTTTTTTTCTTCTTCTCTCTTCTCTCTTCTCTCTTCTCTCTTCTCTCTCTCAATTCGTCCTTTCTCTTCTCACTCCTCCTACACACTCCCACACAAGTGTAGGGAATTGACAGGGTTGATAAAGACAGGCTGTTTAACATAAGGGGGCACACGCACTAGGGGACACAGGTGGAAACTGAGTGCCCAAATGAGCCACAGAGATATTAGAAAGAACTTTTTTAGTGTCAGAGTGGTTGACAAATGGAATGCATTAGGAAGTGATGTGGTGGAGGCTGACTCCATACACAGATTCAAGTGTAGATATGATAGAGCCCAGTAGGCTCAGGAACCTGTACACCTGTTGATTGACAGTTGAGAGGCGGGACGAAAGAGCCAGAGCTCAACCCCCGCAAGCACAACTAGGTGAGTACAACTAGGTGAGTACACACTCCTAGTCTCTTCCAAACTCACTCCTGGGCTCCTCGAAACTCACTCCTAGTCTCCTCCACATGCACTTCTAGTCTCCTCTGAACTCACTCCTAGTCTCCTCCACACTCACACCTAGTCTCCTCCACACCCACTCCTAGTCTCCTCTACACTCACTCCTAGTCTCCTCTACACACACTCCTAGTCTCCTCCACACTTACTCCTAGTTTCCTCCACACTCACTCCTAGTCTCCTCTACACTCACTCCTAGTCTCCTCTACACACACACTCCTAGTTTCCTCTACACACACTCCAAGTCTCCTCTAAACTCACTCCTAGTCTCCTCCACACTCACTCCTAGTCTCCTCTACACTCACTCCTATTCTCCTCTACACTCACTCCTAGTTTCCTCCACACTCACTCCTAGTCTCCTCCACACTCACTCCTGGTCACCTCCACACTCACTCCTTGTCTCCTCCACACTCTCCTAGTCTCCTCCACACTCACTCCTGGTCTCCTCCACACTCACTCCTAGTCTCCTCCACACTCACTCCTAGTCTCCTCCACACTCACTCCTAGTCTCCTCCACACTCACTCCTAGTCTCCTCCACACTCACTCGTAGTCTCCTCCACACTCACGCCTAGTCTCCTCCACACTCACTCGTAGTCTCCTCCACACTCACTCCTAGTCTCCTCCACACTCACTTCTAGTCTCCTCCACACTCACTCCTAGTCTCCTCCACACTCACTCGTAGTCTCCACCACACTCACTCCTCGTCTCCTCCGCCCTCACTCCTAGTCTACTCCTCACTTACTCCTAGTCTCCTCTACACTAACTCCTTGTCATTTATCCATATTTCACCTTTTGTATCTATGCCCGAGGATCCCTCACCCTTAATTACCTCTTTCTCCTAATTACTCAACGAAAATCAGCAATTAGAACTATCACAAAATTTCAGTTCCAGACACCACTCTTACTGAAATCCTTGAACATGTTACATTAATTATCCAGTCTCTACGCATACTCTCAAGTGTTCTCTGTATCCCCTAAAACTCTGAATTGCAATGCCAACATCTGACCTTAAGCTCTTCTTAGAGTGATGTAATAGAACTCACAGTCACCACACGAGAAACAAATATCTCTTTGACATTCCTAAGAGTGAGGCTCAACCAAGCAGAAATACAATGTATGTCAACCCCCCCCCTACCCAAATCTGGGTAAGTAACCTCACCACCCACTTTGTCCACAACTTAGCAGCCTGTCCACGCTATTTAATGTACCCATGTTGTTATGTCATCTTTGCTTAGGGACGGCTAATTGATGTTACTTGTGCCTTATGTTAACTTTCGTGATAAAATGTCCTTTGTTGTGGTTGTGTAAATATTGTGTATATAAGATGTGTCGTGTAGTAATGTTGACTCAGAAAACAGGTGTATTTTAGTTGACTTTCACTCAACCCCAGACATTTTGAATTCATTGATTTGAGGCCAGGAGGTTCATTTACTTATGGGAAAAGTTCTACACCACGAGCCTTACTTGGGGATCATGACATAATAATAACAGGCCACCAGAACACAAGGTAGTAAAATAACTAGTTCCTCTAGGGAAATATACAAGGCCATTGTATGTAATTGTTGAGGAATCAATGCCGACAGCCCTACAAGTGACTGGTCTCGGAGTCACAGCAGATTCATTAAACAAAATGGGGTTATCTTAACAGATCACCAGATAAATTCCCACTACACAACGGATATCGGCATCCTTACGGGTGCTAACTAAAACCATTCATTTATCTTGGGGAAACATAAAACATCAGGAATGTACTTGTTAGAGTCTACAGGAGGGAAGTTAATGTCCCGGCTAAGTATTACACTTTAAGACAACAACTCCTGTAGAGCAGGAACATTCCGAAACTGTCACAGTAGTGCAGGTTGTTCGACGTTGGCCCAATCGTCCTCCTCCTTCAGTTTACTGGGTCTATATCTGCGGTTTCAGCAAAGGTTCAAGAGAGTGATGAAGTTTCTCCTCCGGTTTTAGTGACCACCCGTGCACAAGCTACACGACCACAGCCAGCTGACTCTACTGCTACCCCTGTCCCTCAAGACCCTCAGAAACTATCCCCGAATCTGACCACGTTGGAGTTCAGTAAGTTACAGAGGGAAGATCTTACCTTGACACCATTATTCTTCCAGGCTGAGACTCAACCTGACAGTATTCCTGGGTTCTTCCTAGCGAACGAGTTGCTCTACCGCAGATATAGACCCAGTAAACTGAAGGAGGAGGACGATTGGGCCAATTTCGAACAACTAGTGATTCCTGCCAGCCTGCGGCCCACTATTCTACACCTGGCCCACGGAGCACTCTCACACTACGGATTTAACAAGACCTACCACGGAATCCGTCAAGACTACTACTGGCCAGGTATGGTAAATAGCGTCAAACAGTGTCATACATAGATGGCAGGTAAACCGAACATCTCTATCCCCAGAGCACCACTGACTCCCATACAAGTGCCTGCGGAACCTTTCCACAGACTTATTATAGACTGTGTTGGTCCTTTACCTCGAACCAGTTCTGGTAACGCCTATATACTAACCATCCTGTGTCCTACCACCAGATTCCCCATAGCAGTTCCAGTAAAGAACATTACGGCTGCTACGGTTGTGAAACACTTATTGAAGATCTTCACCCAGTATGGATTTCCAAGGGAGGTTCAGAGCGATTGTGGCACCAACTTCACCAGTGATCTCTTCATGAGGACACTGGAAGAGTTCAACATCACACAGGTATTGTTCAGCCCCTATCATCCTGCTTCACAGGGTTCTCTTGAGCGTAGTCATCAGACTATTAAAGCACTCCTGAAGAAGTTTTCCATTGAAACCTCTAAAGATTGGGATAAGCAAATTGATTTGATAATGTACATCTTTAGAAGTCTTCCCAATGAGTCTCTAGGAGTATCTCCCTATGAGATGCTCTACGGACGTAAGTGCCGTACTCCTCTCAAAGCTTTTAAAGGCTCTCTACGTGATGCCACCTTCAGTGAGCATCAGAATGTGCCCCAGTTTCTTCAAAACCTACAACACATTCTAGAGAGGGTACATAACTTTGCCAAGGATAATCTATTGAAAGCACACGAGAGGATGAAGACTCATTACGACCAGAACAGCAAAGTAAGGAAATTTAAACCGGGAGATTTCGTGCTTGCCTATTTCCCTATCCCAGGTTCTCCTTTGCAAAACAGGTTTTCAGGACCCTACCGCATCAAGGAGTGCAGAAACAACCACAACTACGTTCTAGAGACTCCAGATAGGCGGTGGAAGACCCAGCTGTGCCACGTCAACCTCCTGAAGCTATATAACGGTACTCCTCCCACTGTATTGATAACATATTCTTCCTTTAAAAGGCCATACATCCACAGTGAGACCTTCCCTGCTTCTCCTCCCGAAAGCACTGACACTGAGTCAGCGCTTTCCAATTCGGAAATCCTAACTGATCCTCATAACCATTTTCAGGAACATAATAGTGCTCCGTTACCATATTCTAATTCTATTCTCGCCCCGCCAGATATCACCAAGCCTTTCATCCTTCATGTCGACGCCAGTGGTACCGGCATCGGGGGTGTCCTGATGCAGCAACGAGGCGAGGAGGTACTACCTGCCAGCTACTACAGCTACAAATTGAAACCCCACCAGAGGAACTACAGCACTATCGAGAAGGAGCTACTCTCCATCGTCCTGAATCTACAGCACTTTGCTCCATACCTACAAGGTGCTAGATCTACCACCATCTACTTAGACCACAATCCTCTCCGCTTCTTACATCAAGCCCAATTCAATAACCAACGTCTTCTACGATGGGCTTTATATCTGCAAGATTTCAACCTGGAGATCTGCTATATCAAGGGATCTGACAACATCATAGCCGACGCCCTCTCCAGAGTCTATGAAGTAGAGGCAACTCCAGCTATCACTCTACCACATGAAGACGTCACTTCTTCCGGAACCGCAGGCTTCGGGGGAGAGTTGTGACGATAATCTCTTTCAAGATAGATTGAACCTGCTCTTCCCTACATAATTCACGTCATTCAAGTACAAGATACTATATTGAAGATACGTCCACCAGTATCGCCAAACGTTTTGCCCAGGAAGCAAAGCGTACCTTGCACCACCAGACACACCGGCTCCCGCCCGCCGTCAATGAGCAAACTACCCATTCTCCGCCTGCCTGCTCCTGATTGGCTGGTGTGTCGCCGCACCTGCACTCACGCCACTACCTGAGTCGACGTGTGGACCAGCACACGCCGTACTCCTCAGAATATCTCTGTGCTCTTTGGAGTTGATATCTCTCTCTCTGGTAGACAAAGCTCAGGCTGTCGTGTACTAAGGGAGGTGGCAGCTTAAAGCCAGTATTCTCAGCACCTGATTGATATTATTATTATTCTTGCACTTTATTTTAGAGTAAATTTCACATGCATTAATTATTCATGTTGTTTTGTTTGTTGACTTGTTTTGAATTTTACGTAAGCCCAGGGATTGTCTTTGTTCATATCTTGTTTTCTAGAGTAATTAAAATTTCATTGTTTATACTTTGTGTTTTGTGTGTCTTCCCATTACCTTACCACAGACAAACAGACAAGCTGTTTCTTTTTTTTTCTGTAAATGTGACGAGGCACTGCCCCCTGCTATTGAAAACAGCGAACATCAACACTCCAACACATTACCGTCACACATGACTGAGCCAAGAACACTCACTCCAAGAAATCAATCATATAACTGATGATGGGCTGTAGTCGGTCCATAATGAGTGGGATCTAGACTCTATAGGAAATCTTCCTGAATCTCTTAACAAGAGGAAGACTAGGTGCTTTCCTAAGGCTGAAATTTGGAACTAGGGGCCTCTATGGTTAGTTGTTGGCCCAAAAGTTACTGGTCATTGTGGCACAATCCATGACCGCTATTGATGAACCAGCAGCCAAGGCCATAAACTGTACCAGCTTCTCTCCATTTAGAAAGCTGATAAAAATCATATACAGTGTTACGATAATCTCCTGCTTCGGCAAGGAGATCCTGCCTATTCCTTTACCGCCAATTCAACACCATATTTGCATACTCCAATGTAAGAAATTGCCATCAAGAACCACAATAACATGTGCCCAGTAGCCGTGTCTAACCAGACGCCACCACCACCCTCCCCCGACAAGTACCCGACACACCTGTTGTCAGGCAAACTCCACTCACCAGCCGTGCTGCTTGTTTGAGACTGCCGGTGACAATTACATGCACATCAGCGCCACCTACAACTGGACCTGGCCGTGTATAAAAGGAGCTCACTACCCTCCAGAGGTCAAATAACTATCTACGGGCTCACCATAGCCCGTGTTACTTGGAGCTTTTTGTTCCAGGTAGCGAATCTTCAACAACAACAGAGGTCAGAATACTCCTCAGTGCTTCTAGCTGCAAGACCTACTCTGTTCCCTTGGGTGTCGGTAGACTAACGCAGCTTGTATATAAAGTATTTGTTCTGCACCTATAATTTTGCTATTACGTAAGTGTCACATGTTTATATCTCTTTTTTTCATTTGTTCTCGCCAAGTGTCACTGTGCATTTGTATTATTTATTGATCAAGTCATATTTTGTTATATTCAAATTTGAGTTTTTCCATTCTTTGGACTTTTATCCCACAATTCTCACATTGTGGGATAAAAGCTACTCCACTTGTGGGAACCAAAGCTACTCCACAGTCACATCAGAAGGAAAACAACAGTGAAAGAACAGGTAGTGAAACTTAGAACAGGCGGGGACAGGTATACAGAGAATGACAAAGAGGTGTGTGATGAACTCAACAAGAGGTTCCAAGAGGTCTTCACAACAGAACAAGGTGAGGTCACTGTGCTAGAAGAAAGGGAAGTAAACCAGGCGGTCTTGGAAGAGTTTGAAATTACGAGAGAGGTCAAGAGACACCTGCTGGACCTGGATGTTAGAAAGGCTCTTGGTCCAGACGGGATCTCGCCATGGGTACTGAAAGACTGTGCAGAGGCACTTTGAATGCCTTTCTCCATAGTGTATAGTAGGTCACTGGAGACGGGAGACCTGCCAGAAATATGGAAGACTGCGAATGTGGTCCCAATATACAAAAAGGGCGACAGGCAAGAGGCACTGAACTACAGGCCACTATCCTTGACTTGTATACCATGCAAGGTGATGGAGAAGATCGTGAGAAAATACCTGGTAGCACATCTGGAGAGAAGGGACTTCGTGACAAATCGCCAACATGGGTTCAGCGAGGGAAAATCTTGCCTGACTGGCTTAATAGAATTCTATGACCAGGTAACACAGATTAAGCAAGAAAGAGAGGGCTGGGCGGACTGCATTTTCTTGGATTGTCGGAAAGCCTTTGACACAGTACCGCATAAGAGGCTGGTACATAAGCTGGAGAGACAGGCAGGTGTAGCTGGTAAGGTGCTCCAGTGGATAAGGGAGTACCTAAGCAATAAGAAGTAGAGAGTTACGGTGAGGGGTGAGACCTCCGATTGGCGTGAAGTCACCAGTGGAGTCCCACAGGGCTCTGTACTCAGTCCTATCTTGTTTCTGATATATGTAAATGATCTCCGAGAGGGTATAGATTCATTTCTCTCAATGTTTGCGGACGATGTCAAAATTATGAGAAGGATTAAGACAGAAGGGGACTGTTTGAGGCATCAAGAAGACCTAGACAAACTGCAGGAATGGTCGAGCAAGTGGTTGTTGGAATTTAACCCAACCAAATGTAATATAATGAAGATAGGTGTAGGAAGCAGGAGGCCAAATACAAGGTATCATCTGGGAGAGGAAATTCTTCAGGAGTCAGAGAAAGAAAAAGACTTCGGAGTTGATATCAAGCCAGATCTGTCTCCTGCAGCACATATCAAGAGGATAACATCAGCGGCATATGCCAGGCTGGCCAACATACGAACGGCATTCAGAAATTTGTGTAAAGAATCATTCAGAACTTTGTATACCACATATGTCATGCCAATCCTGGAGTATGCAGCCCCAGCATGGAGTCCATATCTAGTCAAGGATAAGACTAAACTGGAAAAGGTTCAAAGATTTGCCACCAGACTAGTATCCGAGCTGAGAGGTATGAGCTACGAGGAGAGACTACGGGAATTAAACCTCACTTCGCTGGAAGACAGAAGAGTTAGGGGGGATGTGATCACCACATCTAAGATTCTCAAGGGAATTGATAGGGTAGAAAAAGACAGGCTATTTAACACAAGGGACACACGCACAAGGGGACACAGGTGGAAACTGAGCGACCAAATGAGCCACAGAGATATTAGAAAGAACTTTTTTAGTGTCAGAGTGTTTGACAAATGGAATGCATTAGGAAGTGATGTGGTGGAGGCTGACTTCATACACAGTTTCAAGTGTAGATATGATAGAGCCCAATAGGCTCAGGAATCTGTACACCTGTTGATTGACGGTTGAGAGGCGGGACCAAAGAGCCAGAGCTCAACCCCCGCAAGCACAACTAGGTGAGTACAACTAGGTGAGTATAAGTCTTAACAATGTTTTACTAGATGATGAAAGACTTTGGGCACCCAGATTCCTATATTGTGTATTATAATATACATTATGATAAACGTTATGGGAACGGTTCGTAATAACTATTTTTGTTAGGGATCCTTGTTAAGATGTTTCACTAATTGTTCTATATCAGCAGCTTGGACATAACACAGGCTTCTCAGCCAACCTCAGTAAGTCAATTACTTGCCACTGAATTAAATATAACTAACTAGGTTAACCAATGTTCAGCAAATAAATATTTGAAAAATATTGCAATTTTTTTAGAGAGAAATGAAAATACACATTTTGCAATAGATAAATTCACAATGATAAAAGTATTAAGTATTCTCCTTGTTGATAATATCATTCATGTGTGACAAAATACCAGAATTAAAAATACAAGCTAAAACTTTAAATTTTATATTAATTATAAGTGCATGTTATGTTATACATATATAATTTTACTATAACGTACTGAAATTTATTTCATCCGGCAGGTAAGTGAAGGCAGCACCATTCCTGCTGCGTCCCCCTAAATGTGAGCCACCTAGAGAACACTGTGACATTCCATACAGTCCACTAAAGAACGAAGACGACTACAGTTTTCCTATGGGCCACTGGATATGAATACTGTCACTCTAGACAGCTAAAATGTTGCTATCATTCTTTTTATTTTGTAATATATTTATTAATTATAATCATTCTTAGGAAATCAAATAAAATCTATAAACCTAACATTCAATGAAATTCAAGAAATTATCAAAATTATTTAATTTTCATTTATACTTCTTGCATAGCATTACATAGAAGAATACACAGCATGGCAGAGCAAGGCAGACCTTTTGCAAGAAGGCTCTCTTGCCTGTGAGGGATCTAGATCCCTCAGCTAGTTTTCCTAGTTTCTAGATTAGGCTAGTCACTCTAGAAACTGAAGCTTTCAAAATAACATGTGCTTGTTGGGTGTTGAATGAAAGCTTATGTTAATAACTATCATTTGTGAGTAGTTAGAGGTCTGTGATTGCTCTGTAGAGAGAATTACAGAAATTTTCCTTTCTGTGAAATAGGACGGTGAGGTACTTGACTAAAACCGTTAGAGGTGGGGGGAGAGTGGAGTGAATGTTGCCTTTCCCCCCCACATGGGAGACATCACGCCACTCTCCTTAGACCTCCCCCTCCTTGTGACTTCACGGGACGCTCGAGGGTGAGAGAGCCTGATTGGTTTAGGCATGTGTGCTCCAAGCCTAGTTTTGGCGCGAAGAGCTATGGTTGGATGCGGCACGAGGGAGCCGTGCCGGCTCCAGGCTGATTGGTCAAGACAAAGTAGGGAGAAGGTATGGGCATTTTGAGTTTCCCTAGCGCGGGAAACCGTCAGTCTGAGCAGGGTAGCAGGTGGACTAGGACGTGTCTGGGTAGAGGGGGGGGAGTTTTCCCCCTCCACCCCCGTTAATCGCGGACGTTACCGTGTTAACTAGCAGGGATGGCACCCCTGCTATCCCTGGTTGTGTCTAGGCCCAATTTTCGTGAAATTCGAGGGCCGACGATTTACGGAAGGAACAGTAAAAAAGCTAAAGAGACAGTTGACAGTGTTCACCAGGAGGCAGCTGGCAGAGCCTCATGGTGTAACAGGTGGTTTGAATAACCTGTCTAGAGTGGTTAGACAATTAACGGAAATCAGACAGGGCCTCCTAGTGTAATCGTGGTAAGATTACAGGCCCCTGTGGGACTTTGAATTCGACCCTGTTGGTCCACCCGGTGGTGACGCCGCCGGCCATTGTCACCCCAGTGTAGAGCAAGGCAGGCTCTAGTGTGCTGGAGTTGTGGGCGATTCCTCAACCACGTGTGTATGCCCGGGGGGCCACCCCGGCCACCCGCCGCATGGTCCGGCCACATGGCCCGGCCACCCCACCCACCTGCCCGCGCAGCGGCCACCCACCCAGGCCACCCACGCAGCCAAACCCCACCCCCCCTCTCAGCTCGGGAGGGGCGCGGTGGCCACATGCCTTGGCCACTTTCCCTAGACAGCCTAGGGCCACATCTTGTCGACGCATGAGGAGCAAGCAAGCTACGTGTTGTCAGCTAGTAGGGTAGTGACTTGGGAAATGAGGAAATAAATAAGGGTTGTGATCATTGTGATCTATTATCATTGGTTGTGATCTATTATCATTGTTTACAGTGTGATGGGTACCGGTGGAAATTCACGGTAAGAGTTGTCTCAGAGCCTCGCCAGGCTAGAGAAGCAGCTGAGTGACAGCTGTCAGTAGGGTCCAGGTGATTGATAAGGGCGGTACCTGGAGATAGATATTATACACGGGACCACACTGTAGTATCATAATGTATATATAGTAGACTGACTAGAGTATGTAACCGGTCAGTGCAGAGATTTACCATATAAGTGATCCAGCCTGTCGATTCTATATAATCGTTCAGACTGGATTAATGCCATAGAGTACCGTAAAAATATAATCATTAGAGGTAAGCAGGCCCGGTTGCAGGGATGTCAATGGGGGGCCTCAGAGGTCTGTGTAGTTACATTTTTACTTGATGATATAATTTTCATTGATTATGTGAATGCCATTTCTATGTGTTCATTTGCATGTTTATGTACTGTGTTGTGTGGTGAGTCAGTAGATGTGATTGCTGACTGATTGCCTAATGATGTCATTAGCATGTGGGGTATGCTGACGGCATTATTATGTTGCAGGTTTGTGCAGTACTGCTTCAGTTTATACAATATTATTGCCCCAGGAACTGTGTTGAGGGTTTAAGGGACCTCTAGGATTATTCAAGGGAATTCACAGTACTTATTGAGAGCAGGCAATTGATGGGTTAATTGCCTTGCTGAGGTAAGTGTGTGTGTTCACAGTAGTCCTTTGCAATGGGTGCAAGAAAAAGAGGGGGGGGGGCAGTAATATTAGTATACTCTTGTGTGTTGCACAACCGTGTGTCATTATTGTGTGGGCACAGTAATTAGCGAGTTGCAGTAGCCGCAACCATATGTGGGCAGTGCATTTATGATGTTGCATGCCATTGTAGTGTGACCTATGTAACACTAAGGTTACTTTGTTTCTTTAAGTTGTGTTGAGGACTTAAGGATTCAGTGAGTTAATTAAGTAAGGGGTAATTAACTGGATAAGGGGTGCACACTTAGTATTGTGGAGTGAGTGAGGGCTGTTATGAGAGAAAACAGTGTTGAGCTTGAGTGAGATACGTCTCGGGAATAATTAATTGTCCGTGTGACAACTAATTGACCAATCTAGCTAATTATGTAATTAGCCATCTCATCATGAATTCACGTAGTGGGAGAGGATCTGTCAGAGTCTGTCAGTATTTGTGTTAACGTAATTTGCTCGAGACTAATTACCTTTCTGCGGTATAGCAATTAGTGGCTCAGGTTAATTAGTGGAGTAATTAACATTGGAGAGCTCCGATGACTCGGTAAAGCGAGGTCATGGAGCTAGCATAAATCGTTGTATTACTCATATCCTGTCTGAGGACAGTGGATTAGTGGCACATCTTGTTAATTAGGATCATTAACTCCTTTCCCGTGAATTCACAGTGTTTGATGAGATCTGCTTAGGCAGTGCGGAGTGAGACGTATTTATGGATGATTAATTATCAGTCCTGGTGACAGTTAATTAATTGCTCAGTATTAATTAAGGGAATTAATTAGGGTAATTAACACTCACTAGTAATTTTTTTTGACACAGACTGTGGAGAAGCTACCAAATTAGGGTAGGCTTAGTTAACGTAACTCAATGGGGTTGTAATTAGTGGTCCGTTTGACCTTAATTGAGAATTACTCACTGAATACTTGCTAGGAGTCAAGTGTGATGTAATATATGTTTGAGTTATTGTAAACAAGAGAGAGACACGTGTTAAAGATTAACGTAGAGTATCATCAAGTTGTTGTCTAGTGTGAGACAATTGTTTGTGATTACCGTAGTACTTTGTTGCTGACTGCTGCGATCAGTCAATTAACGTAATTAATCACTTAAGGCAATTTCTTTTGTTTTTCGTCTGGTGACGAGAGTAGAGTCATCTAGGGATCTGTGGAGCTGTGTCCCAGAATCCCGCCTTGCCTGTCTTTGTTACTGTTTACAACAGTGCAACTTCTTGTTGGGAGTCGCAAAGAGTGTTCACACTGGGTTGTGATAGGTGGGGGGGTCACTGTTGGACTACCCTCCTAGTTACATGGGTCTCTCCTGGGGGGCGGGAGGACCCCTAAGTTTGTGATTATAGTAGCTGTCAGGGAAACCGAGACACTATTGATTGCATGCTTGTGTCTTCAGTGGATATCCTTCATTTGTTCAGTTAGTTCATGTTGTCAGCCCGAAGTGTCAGCAAGATGGAGCCTGCTGTCACTTCTCGAGGGGCTGTTGAATAGCTGTGTTGCAAATGCCACTTGATGAACAATAACGTAACCATTCGCTGTGGTGTAACTTAGTCTGTGATATTTTTCTTTGATTTGCAATATTGCATCATCAGTGGGCACACCTGTGTTCAGGTCAGTTCAGTATGCAGCCTCACAGCAAGGGTTGCTATTTAGCTGTTTGTTATCGTGCCACTGGATTGACATTAACGTAACGTAAACTCGGTAATGTAGTAGTTAGTCTCTTGTTATTAATAAATTGTTATGTTATAAAAAACGGTCTTTGATGTCAACCCTTCAACCATATTATTCCACCATATTTCTGCATATTATTAAATGTTGATGTGATCTTGATAAGGCGGCTGTTCTTGGGAATTCGAATTCCAATTCATAGCGCCACATCAAATGTAAATATTTGATTGTGAGAACCCGTCGGTTACCCTTTATTAGTTTTAACGTCATGTTTAACTAGGAGGAGCCAGCGGCCTATTGTGGACAGGTTTTCACCCTTGGTGGTGGAGGCCTGGCGGTTTGCTCCCGCTTTTCCTTTTTCTATTGGACTCATGCTTAACTGCCGTGAGCAGACTTTAAACTTGTAGTCCACCTCCTAAGGGAGGTAGGCGTAGAGAAAAATCTCACATTGCCCTCTTTATACATTTCAGAGAATGACAAGGTGTGTATAACCAGTCATATTTTAGCAGATAACACTGTCATGTCGGATCCAGAGCAGCCACACTCGGTCCCTGTAGCTAAACACTCACCCACCTCATAGTCACTTACCCCTGTGCTCACCACTACACTCGAAGTTGAGGTCTATGCCTCTCTTCCATCCCTTTTGCTATAGTAATTCATCAAAGACTACTTTCCCCTGTTTGTGTTAGTAATTGTTAATTGAATTGAAGTAGAAAGTACTAGCACTGAGACTGAGAATCGACTGAAGAGAAAATCGATCTTACAGGCTCAAAAACTGCAATTAATCAAAAGTACATCCCTGTACATCTATAACAATACTGAATTTGAGTACTGAGATTATGAATTGAAATTTATGGGCGCTTGCGAGTGAAGGACTTGATAAACTTTCCTGTTACTACAGAGGGAATTGATTTTATACATTATCTTGTAATCTAGGGACATATGCAATGTCCAAATGTGGTATCTTTTCTGAGATGCTGAGTCACGAAAGCCATTGTCTTCTCATCATAATCAATACAAATACATTTCTTACAAATACAGTTGGCATAAAAATCCATGTTTCCTCAATAAAATTTGTAAAGGCAACATTTTGTCAAAGGTAAATAACCTTAAATTCAACTTAATTCCTATCCAGAAAAGAACAAGGTAAGTTCATCCATTGAGCCTGTGCATTCCTTAAGGAAACTTGCTTTTCATTTAAGAAAATTTTATAAATTATATATTGAAATTATATAACAACTAGCAGTACCCGGCCACGTGTTGCTGTGGCTCAGAAACGCATGTGCGTTGCTGAGCCACAGCAAACTTCCTAGTCCTCTCCAACATTTCCCCCTCACCCGTTACCTCGTCCTCCCCACCATTCCCATCTCCCCACCATCTGCACCACCCTCTGCACCACCATCTAAACCACAATCTGCACCACCATCTTCACCACCACCTTCACAACCCTACTTCCAGTATTCCTAAATTTTAAAACCATTTCCCTTCCCCCTATCACTGATGGTTCTTAAGTCTTCTGGACAGAGCTCTCCTCCTCGCACTATATTACTGCTCCACAACTATATAAATATATATATATATATATATATATATATATATATATATATATATATATATATAATATATATATATAATATATATATATATATTATATATATATATATATATATATATATATATATATATATATATATATATATATATATATATATATATATATATATATGTATAAATGGAAATGTTCGTTTGTTCAAAATCGCTAATCTCCGAAAGTTCTTTCACCGAAATTTTTTGAAATTTTCACAGAACGTTTCATTCGCATCCGAGCACGTTTTTATATACATGCTATGTAGGTGTCATGTCTGTGACAGGAAAAAACATGCTTTTCTTGGAAAAACTGTGTTTTTCATGTGAGGGAACATCTTCGAAACCTCTTTACCGAGTGCTTTGAAATTTTGACACAACGTTGCATTCAAATAAGTGAATGCTTTTATATATCTACTTTATACATGCCTCACATTTGACAGGAAAAAAAACATGATTTTTTATATAAACAACACCATCAGTTGAATGTAGGAGCAACACACGCTGTAATCTCCAGAAGTTCTTCACCGATTACTTTCAAATTTTGACACAACGATCCATTTGAATACACGTGTGTTTTTATACATCTACTATATAGATGCCACACCTGTGACAGGTAAAACAATGTTTTTTTTTTAAACAGCGCCATCTGTTGCACATAGGAGAAACATTCGCAATACTAAATATGTTACAATTTCATTTCAATGTTTTCGACTGCATTGATAAATTTTATTTTTATAGAATTCGATTTATTTTAATTTTTTTAAATTATTTTGTATGACATTGTGTTGGAATTCAGCTGTGTTGTTTACCATACCGTTCATTTTGTAAGTATAAGTACAGATGCCACTCCTTTAACAGGTAAAACTATGCTTTTCTTGAAAAGCAGCACCATCTGTTGCATGTAAGAGCAACACACATGCTATACTAAATATGTTACAATTCCATTTCAATGTTTCTGATTGCACTGATAAATTTAATTTTCATAGGTTTTGATTTATTTTCATTTTGATTTAATTATTTTGTTTGAAGTCTGTTGGAATTGAGCTGTGTTGTTTACCATACTTTTCATTTCGTAAGTATAGTTTATTTTAGATTGCTAGCCACTCCACCATCCCCTCTTCCTTCCCACCATGCCCCACACCCCAGTCCCTTTATCCTCCCTATTATTCTCCTTTCCCCCCATCCTCTCGTCCCCTCCATACCAAACTCCCCCATCCCCTCATCCTTTTCCACCCTTACCCCCCCTCCCTTGTCCCCTCGTCCTCCCCCACCATCTCTCACTTCTGTCCCCTCATCATCCCCACCATTCCCTCACTTCCTCGTCCGATGCCTTCCCAAATGGTCTGATGTTGCCATCAGAGAATTGGGAACATCAAGTGATCTGATGTTCCCATCACTGAAATAAAAGGAAAACAGTTAAAAAATTAAATGAAAATATGAAAAAAATATAGAAATAAACTATACTCACGAAATGAACTGTATGGTAAACAACACAGCTCAATTCCAATGCAATTCACAAAAAATAATTAAATCAAGATGAAAATAAATCAAAATCTATGAAAATTCAATTTATCAATGCAATCAGAAACATTGAAATGGAATTAAAGATATTTAGTATAGTATGTGTGTTGCTCCTACATGCAACAGATGGCGCTGTTTTTCAAGAAAAGCATAGTTTTACCTGTCACAGGTGTGGTATCCATACTTATATATACGAAATGAACGGTATGATAAACAACACAGCTCAATTCCAAATCAATATCACACAAAATAATTCAATAAAAAATATAACAAATATAAATCTATGAAAATAAAATTTATCAATGCAATCGGAAACATTGAAGTGGAATTCGTGACATATTCAGTATAGCGTGCATGTTGCTATTATGTGCAACAGATGGCGCTGTTTTTAAAAAACGCATGTTTTTACCTGTCACAGGGTTGGCATCTATATAGTAGGTATATAAAACCACGCTCCTATTCGAACGCAACGCTGTGTCAAAGTTTCAAAGCAATCGGTGATGAACTTTCAAAGATTACAGCATGTGTTGCTCTTACATCCAACAGATGGCTCTATTTAAAAAAAAATCATGTTTTTTCCTGTCACAGGTGAGGCATGAATATAGTCGATATATAAAAAGACGTGCTTATTCAAATGCAACGTTGTGTCAAAATTTCAAAGCAATCGATTAAGAGGTTACGAAGCTTTTCCTCACATGAAAAACACAGTTTTTCAGAAAAAGCATGTTATTTTTACCGTCACAGACGTGGCATCTGTAAAGTATTTATATAAAAACCTGGTCGAATGCGAATAGAACGTTGTGTGAAAATTTCAAAGCAATCGATGAAGAACTTTCGAAGATTAGCGATTTTGAACAAACGAACATTTCCATTTTTATTTATATAGATTATTATTATTATCATCATTATATGAATAACACTGAGGAACTATTACAATTCTTAATATCTCTCTCGTTATATACGTTTGGGATACTCGAGTACCATGGCAGAGGAATCATGTAACAAGGATTTAAGTTGCATTCCATGGCTGTGTGGTAACATTAACATGGTAGTCATCCAGTGGAACATTCCCTGGCTGTGTGGTCACATTAACATGGTAGTCATCCAGTGGAACACTCCCTGGTTGTGTGGTCACATTAACATGGTAGTCATCCAGTGGAACATTCCCTGGCTGTGTGGTCACATTAACATGGTAGTCATCCAGTGGAACACTCCCTGGCTGTGTGGTCACATTAACATGGTAGTCATCCAGTGGAACATTCCATGGCTGTGTGGTCACATTAACATGGTAATCATCCAGTGGAACAGATAACCAGTTAACTTCTTTGACGCAATTTTTTTTTTTTTTTTTTTTTTTTTTTTTTTTTTTTGAGATATATACAAGAGTTGTTACATTCTTGTACAGCCACTAGTACGCGTAGCGTTTCGGGCAAGTCCTTAATCCTATGGTCCCTGGAATACGATCCCCTGCCGCGAAGAATCGTTTTTTCATCCAAGTACACATTTTACTCTTGCGTTAAACAGAGGCTACAGTTAAGGAATTGCGCCCAGTAAATCCTCCCCGGCCAGGATACGAACCCATGACATAGCGCTCGCGGAACGCCAGGCGAGTGTCTTACCACTACACCACGGAGACTGCCAACGGAGAAAATGGTATTGCTATCATTATAATATACAGTATAATATCTATACTCGAAAGATACTTGTTGGAGAGGTGTTGGTTGAAGATGAACATTTCCCGGAATGAGTTAAGTGGAGCACTGTGGTGATCATACATCTTATGTTCTGTGTTCTTGTAATATTTATCTTTGCTTATTTAAAACAGTGTTACTCTAGTACTTTGACATAAGTAATTGTTGGCTTGACTTTCTGTGGCTTGCTTTGGTATTTTAAAGACAATTAAGCGTTGCTTAATGTCTTGCATTCCTAAATAAAAACTTATATGCAGGCGATGAGTCACAATAACGTGGCTGAAGTATGTTGACCAGACCACACACTAGAAATTGAAGGGACGACGACGTTTCGGTCCGTCCTGGACCATTCTCAAGTCGATTGTGATGAGGACAGGTAGGGACAGGCATTAAATAGGCAAGAGAGAGCTGAGGAGGAAAGTCAGGTGTAGGGGATAGTAGTAATGAGAACTGCAGCAGGCCTATTGGCCCATACGAGGCAGCTCCTATTATAACCACCGAAGGAGATAGTAATAGGAAAAAGAAGAGGATAGCAAGGGAGCGTAGAAGACAATGAACAGAAAAAGGGAGAAGAGAGAAAGAAAGGGAAAGAGAAAGAAAGAAATGGAAGGGGAAACGTCGAAACGTCGTCGTCCCTTCAATTTCTAGTGTGTGGTCTGGTCAATAAAAACTTATATTTTGTCTAAGATTTTATATATATTTTTTTATATACAGGTTCCTTCAGTAATGCTGTTTACAATAATGTTTGTTACTGTCGTGTTGGTCCTGGTCACGATAATCGACCTTGAAACTTGGCTGGATGTTGGAACAATTGTTATCATGTTTAAACACGTCTAGCTTTCTTGGGAGATATTCCTTAATATCATGTTTAGTTCTTCCTGGTTAGTGACCATTACAGTGTCACCATCAGTGCCTTCGAAGATGTTATCTGGTGATACACCTAAATGTTGATGATCTTATTAGCACTGTAAGCTTGCGACAATGAATGCCACAATTTAAAATTACTTTTATGCTAATAGCAAAACACAGAAAGGTGATGAATATTTCTCCAGCGTGTTTTGTACTTAGGAACTATTTCCTTGTTGTAAGATTGGTACTGTGACTTAGAACACTATAAAAATATATATTTGTTGTTTTAAAGAGACGAGACACTATTGGCACTTAGCTGAAGGAGATCATCCCTTAATATGTCAGGAACAGATAAGGTTTCTCCCACACTTACTGATAACTCCAGTTTAATCCACAATTATCATGAAGAACTCACGAATGATATCAGCCTGGCCTGTAATTGTTAAGTAGCAGCTAACCAACTCTTCCACTTCTATTTACAACCCATAAGTTCCAGGAAGGTGATCTTTATGTTTCAGCGTTAGTACTCACCTAGTTGTGCTTGCGGAGGTTGAACTTCTGCTATTTAGCCCCTCTTCTCAACTGTCAATCAACTAGTGGAAAGGTTCCTGAGCCTATTGGACTCTGTCTTATCTACATTTGAAACTACGTATGGAGTCCGCCTCCACCACATCACCTCCTAATGTATTACATTTGTTAACTACTATAACACTAAAATAAATAAAAATAAAATATTTACCCTATCAATTCCTCTGAGAATCTTGTTTGTGGTGATCATGTCTCCTCTATCTCTTCTGTCTTCCAGTTAAATGAGATTCAGTTTCAGTAGTCTCTCCTTTAGATCATTCCCCTCATCTCGGGTACGTGTACGATGGCCAACCTTTAACTTTCTCCAATTTAGTCTTGTGCTCTATGTAGTCTCCTACATGGTTCGTAAGCCGGGTGTATTGAATAAGTCCAAAAATATCGTCTACTGTGTGTTTCCGTATGAATAGTGAATGTTTTGTCCAAAAGTATCAGCAGAAATGTGATGTATTATATATCCTTAAAGAGTAACGTATAGTACTACTATATAAGAATATTGATAAAAAATTTGGGAAACTTTCATTGATTCTGCTTCTCTTGTTTTTGGTCTTATTTCCTTATGACACGAGAACATTTCCAATTTCAGTAATGTGCAATCACCTTCGATTGTCCTTATCAATAACACTGTTGGAAAATATTTTAACTATCTGTTATATTAACGGAATTATACGAGAATTTGTGTAAATCTCGTCCATCACCGATTGTGGCATCCTTTTATCTAGGCTCCGGCCTGAGTCGGGGGGGGGGGGGTCCTTGGCTCAACGTGTCCTCTTACAAATTACGTTGCTTTTCGCTTGTTTGCGTACTAAGGCCATAAATAGTCGTAAAGGAAAATGAACTCGGCTCACAAAATTGACGTCTGTCACGTTTTCTGTTTTGGGTCCTCTGGCTTACTCGATTAGATTAGGAGAAGCCAGTTTAAATTAACAGTTTTCATGACGTTTTGAAACCTTAGAAGAATTTCCAGCCCTCTTAATCTACCAGGGGACCCAAAACTTGCTGCTTTGGGTCCATTTTAAATGGATTTTTTTCATTATGTTTAAAATTAAAATACGGTAATTTTTGGCCGTATTGCACATGAGGGAAAAGCGACGTAATTTGTAAGAGGACGGGTTGCTTGGCTAGGTCAAGGAGGCAACACACACCAATAATACTACATATTTGTGCTCCCAAACCCAAGGAAAAGTAAGTAATTACTGTTTCTTAATTTGTATGTAATCTATTTTTTTTACATTTAAGATAATAAAAAGCAAAATGTTAAATGTTTGTTTCAAATGTAATATTATTGTATATATCATATTTCTTATGGTGCTGATTTGCTACCACAAAATATAAGGAAATTTATATTATACGGAATCATCCCATTTTTTCTACATGTTTTGCATAACTTGATACAAGTTTTGTTTCGTTGATATTCTTATATTTTGCCTGGGGAGATCTGAGGCACAAACCTATTTCTAAGGTCCCTATCAACCACAAAATGCAACTAATTTTGTTTTTATTTTATTGTAATTACTTTATTAGCATATTCATAAAATACATATTTGTTATTCTATTTTCTGTATGCCTTTATATCCGTAATCTGTCAGAGAAACCCCAAATCATTTCAGTGCAAAACTGTTACATGAATAATAATTTATATATATTTCCTCCCTAATTTGGCATAACTTTTCCTATAATTACTAAAGAAAGAATTATTTGTTTAATTTTGTCAACAAAGCCTCTCTAATGAGGAGGCCACAGAAAAAGTGCCACAAGGCACAATGGTTAGAAGATGTTTATTTACATTTTGAATATATTAATTGACAAATTGGTAATTTACATTTTGAATATATTAATTGACAAATTGGAACTTATTACAAATGGGAAAGTATTGATTGATTGATTTCCAAGCAAAATTCTAGTTGCGCCATTGACTAATTGTGAGTCATCATCTACATGGTTGTTTGGTGTTGTCATAAGTGTAGTGTGTGTGTGGGGTGACATCACATATACTTTGCCCTGTGTGTCACTATGATTGTGCTTCACTGTGACTTAAACTTAGTACCTTTATGCTTTTTCTTTGTTTTGCGCCCATATAAGCATGGTATATTGAGAGACACCATATTTGTTGCGATCAGTGTCGTGAAATATGTCACAGATTAAATGTATTGCATTGTTTGATGCCAAATGTGAAGTGTGTTTTGGGACACTATATGAGTTGTGTATCACCTTAAGCTGTGTATTATATGTTCAATATGTGACGTAGTGTAATGTATTCAATACGTGACGTAGTGTAATGTATTCAATACGTGACGTAGTGTAATGTATTCAATACGTGACGTAGTGTGATGTGTTCAATACGTGACGTAGTGTGATGTGTCGTAAATGTGTAGTACTGAGTAATACCAGCATTGTATTATATTGTGTGTCACTCTACGTGTTCTGTAATGTGTGACACCTTAACAATGAAGTAATGTTCTTCCTCATATACATAGTGAATTATGTAGCAAAATATATGTAATGTTTGCACTACAGTAATACCAATATTTTGAGAGCATATTTCTTGTGAATAATGTTACTATAAATGTTGAACATTTAATTGTTTCTTAGGCAGGGTGGGGAACGTAAACACCCTTTGTGCTCCGTATTGTATTATAAAATAACAATATTCTATTTTGTTACACCATAAGTGTGGGGTGTTGTGTGACTTGAGTGCTATATAATGTTGGGATGCATAAGTGTGATACTTACGTCTAGAATCTGCAGCGTTGACGTTTGCTCCAGCGTCGAGGAGGGCCTTCACAGTGCTGTCGTGACCACGTGCGGCTGCCTTGTGAAGGTCTATCATGTCTGTCAACAGATACCACAATTGTTATTATGCATAAACCATCACGAGTCTAGAGGTTTCTCTAAAGTGTTTAAATAAACCGTCCTTGATGAACAACTTTTTTAACACTGAAGTGAAAAACAAACTCTAAATGAACAAATCCGCAATGACCGTGATGAGGGTTTGAACTTACAGCCCAAGATGAACCCAGACGAGCCTTAGTCGACTGCGTCACGACATGGTGAATGGAATTGCAACCGGGAGTGCAACTGCTCCCTGTTTTACACAATTCCTCCTGCACCCGGGCTTTATCAACAAGCTGGTCTACATCTTCGCCCTCATTTCAGTACACACAGAAATCACAATAGCGTGATTCATCATACGAACAAATCCACAAGGGCTGTGATGAGGGTTCGAACTTACGTCTAGGATGATCCCTAACGCGCCTTTGTCGATTGCGCCACGACATGGGTAAAAGAATTGCAACAGGGAGTGCAAATGCCCCCACACTGCTCCCGGTAGTTAACAGATGGAGTAGTTAACAGATGGAATGCAGTAGGCAGTGATGTGGTGGAGGCTGACTCCATACACAATTTCAAATGCAGATATGATAGAGCCCAGTAGGTTCAGGAATCTGTACACCTGTTGATTGACAGTTGAAAGGCGGGACCAAAGAGCCAGAGCTCAACCCCCGCAAGCACAACTAGGTGAGTACAAGGTGATGTTATTGTTGCACTTTCATTTATATGGATAAATGAGACTTCAAAATAATACCTATTGACCATTTATTTTCATTTTTAATAAAATTTATGCATATATATGTCTAACCATCGCTTGCAACAATCCTGAATTCCAATGTCTTTTATGTTATATGGTAATCACTTCAATTACTCCACTTTCCAAAACAATATTTACCTGTGTATTTTCAGAATCTAAACTTATCTAGTATGAATCAGAGTAACGACACGTGGTTTAAGATAAGAAAGCATTAGTTAGGTTTTTATAAAGTTTTTCGTCATATTCAGCCATACCATGTTATCTTCATATTGTTCATTGTTGAATGTCCTGACTTCCGGGACGAGCGTGTGTCTTGTTTTCCGACCATCCCCCGCGGTCGCTTGTCTCTTGATAGTATTCTTGGTGACTCGGATACTTTTGATATCGTTCGCTTTATGCGTTTTTGTTCTCGTATTGGCATCCTTGATGATATTTAGCGCCCTCTGATTATCCCGCTCATTTAATGGTGCTACATAACCTTCCCGGTTTGGTGCCTTCTATTGATAATTACTTACTTCATATTGTTCAGTTTTAACATGGTATGTGTTCTTCTATCATGTTCATCCTTCATTTATTACGTTTGAGTGAAAGCAGCATATAATGGTAAGATTACTAGTATATGCTTGAATATAATCTTTGATGAGGAGCCATGTGAGACGAAAGAGAGTACGAATAAAGGTGATAACCAGCAATAGTCATTCATATTAAGTGAAAGTAGTGTATGAGAGAATAATGGGTAACCTGCAAGTTTAGCAGTGAGGGGGAACTCATCACTCAGGCCTGGATAAGCAATGTCTGAAGAAGCTTGATTCAGAAATTAGGTTGACCTGAGGGAGAGGAGTTGACCCTTGTAATGTCTTGGATCTGTGGGTTCCAGCAGCAACAATCTCAATCATTCCAAAACATTGATAAATAACAGAGAAGTCACCGGTAATGTGGTAAACACAGAAGTATCGATTAGTAAGGCTTAATCCATACATGCTTTGAGGGACAGTTTAAGATTATCATATTATTCAAAATCACTTGATATAAATATAATAAAAAGGGCTCTCTCCTGCTCGAGTTCTCTGGTTTTTAAATCAAATTATAGTCAAAATCCACACGTCACAGACATGTGATAACTGTTTAGGTTGCAATGGTTAAAGATAGACTATTAGAACAACTGGCCAAAGGAGCATTACTGTGTTATTCAATACAGGATTTTTGCCCCAGTCCCAGACTATATCTGGTTAGGAACGCGACAAAAATGACATACAATTACTGTTCCCCATGCATGGTCAAATATAAACCATAAATATGAAAATATTCACAAAGTTTGAAACCAATATTACTGTTAAATATAACTAATCACCAAACGAGGTGCTATAGGCTCATTTATACTGAAAATTTTATTTATAGGTCATTCACTTTAACATATTTTGGTTATACAACCAAAAAAACGGCCAATCTACTTTTGAAAAGCTCCCCAAACACAAAACAGAATGCCGTGAAGGAAACCAACGTTGTCTATGCCTTCAAATTCCCACTTGGGGACTGTAAGCCTCAAAGAATTCAGTATATAGGCAAGACAACAATATCTCTTTCCAGGCAATTAACGATGCATAAGCATCAGGGCTCCAGTAAGGAACATATAATCTCTTCCCACAACCAGACTATCACCAAAGAAGTCTTAACAAAAAACACGGAAATCATCGATAGATACAGCAATAGCAGGCGGATTGACATCTGCGAGGCACTACACATTAAGATGTCGACACCAGCAATCAACAGTCAATTAATGCACAACTATATTCTACCCACTTCAAGACTCCGCACCAATATAGAAGCATCAAGATATATGGGCCAATAGGCCCTTTGCAGTTATTTCCATTCTTCCCTTTAACTTACAAAATATTATACCCATTGTTTCGTGTTCTGTCTTGTGTTGAAAGTTTGTTTTTACCTCATCCAAAACTGTTGTAACATATCACCTCACCCAGATGCAGGTATAAAATCGAAGCTGTTTAAACTCTGTTCAGTTATAGTTGTGTGTGTGTAAACTAATGTCTTTGAAAATGTAATAAGTTTTACAAAACGCATTCAAGTGTCGTGTCAGACTAAAAATAAAAATGAATTTTGGAGAATTGATTTTTCAGTTACCATCAACAGTGAAAAGAAATATCAGAAACATTGAGAAAATTCGTGTTAGAATTATTAATCTTACTTTTTCGGTTATATTTAATAATATATGTCTACAGGAAAGACTGCTACCAAAATATACTAATATATAGATATATATGTATATATATATATATATATATATATATATATATATATATATATATATATATATATATATATATATATATATATATATATATATATATATATATATATATATGTGTGTGTGTGTGTGTGTCGTACCTAGTAGCCAGAACGCACTTCTCAGCCTACTATGCATGGCCCGATTTGCCTAATAAGCCAAGTTTTCATGAATTAATTGTTTTTCGACTACCTAACCTGCCTAACCTAACCTAACCTAACTTTTTCTGCTACCTAACCTATAAAGATAGGTTAGGTTAGGTTAGGGAGGGTTGGTTAGGTTTAGTCATATATCTACGTTAATTTTAACTCCAATAAAAAAAATTGATCTCATATATCATGAAATGGGTAACTTTATCATTTCATAAGAAAAAAATTTGAGAAAATATATTAATTCATAAAAACTTGGCTTATTAGGCAAATCGGGCCTTGCATAGTAGGCTGAGAAGTGCGTTCTGGCTACTAGGTACGACATATACCTACATATACGACATATATGCGACATTGGGAGGCACTACACATTAAGAAGTCAACACCAGCAATCAACAGCCAATTAATGCACAACTATATTCTACCCACCTTAAGACTCCGCTCCAATATAGAAGCATCAAGAAATATGGACCAATAGGCTTTCTACAATCACTTCCATTCAATACCCATTGTTTCGTGTTCTGTCTTGTGCTGATGAATTTAATACCCTATTAAAACCACCTCACCCCATCCACCTCACTAAAATGTAGATATACATGTATAAGCAAGTAGATGGGGTCGCAATGGGTTCTCCCCTAGTTGTAAATTATTATATTGTTTATATCTACATTATAAAATGTAGATATAAACAAATCGGAGATGTGTAAGTTCTATTCAGTTGTGTATGTGTAAACTAAAGTCTTTGAAAATGTAATAAGTTTTACGAAACGCGCTCAAGTGTCGCGTCAGACTAGAAATAAAAATGAATTTTGGAGAATTGATTTTTGAATTACCACCAACAGTGAAAAGAAATGTACGAAAGATTGAGAAAATTCGTGTTAGAATTATTAATCTTACTTTTTCGGTAATATTTAATAATATGTATATATATATATATATATACATATTTTTAAATATATATAGGTTTATGCAAGTATAGGCTTATAAGCTGGACACGAGTTCTCTCACATTGACAGTGGCTTGATGAAAAACGCAGACTAACCTCACACTCATCTGGCGCCCTCGGGAAGTGGAGATATTTGAGATGTATATATATCTCGAAGTCTCTACTTCTTTTGTAGGGTCTGATGGTGTAGTGGGTTAAAGCGTACTAGTTATGGCAGCTACTGGAAGGTAGTTGTGCTTTCTGGGTTCGAGTCCCACTGGTGGGTGTTGTCCAAAGATTGTTAATCTTCACTTGTGGTTTATGCAAGTATAGGCTTATAAGCTGGACACGAGTTCTCTCACATTGACAGTGGCTTGATGAAAAACGCAGACTAACCTCACACTCATCTGGCGCCCTCGGGAAGTGGAGATATTTGAGATGTATATATATCTCGAAGTCTCTACTTCTTTTGTACGGTCTGATGGTGTAGTGGGTTAAAGCGTACTAGTTATGGCAGCTACTGGAAGGTAGTTGTGCTTTCTGGGTTCGAGTCCCACTGGTGGGTGTTGTCCAAAGATTGTTAATCTTCACTTGTGGTTTATGCAAGTATAGGCTTATAAGCTGGACACGAGTTCTCTCACATTGACAGTGGCTTGATGAAAAACGCAGACTAACCTCACACTCATCTGGCACCCTCGGGAAGTGGAGATATTTGAGATGTATATATATCTCGAAGTCTCTACTTCTTTTGTACGGTCTGATGGTGTAGTGGGTTAAAGCGTACTAGTTATGGCAGCTACTGGAAGGTAGTTGTGCTTTCTAGGTTCGAGTCCCACTGGTGGGTGTTGTCCAAAGATTATATATATATATATATATATATATATATATATATATATATATATATATATATATATATATATATATATATATATATATATATATATATATATATATATATATATGGGGTCGCCATGGGTTCTCCCCTAGGTGTCCTGTTTGCAAACTTCTACATGGGTACCATCGAGCAAAAAGTCTTAGTCGACATGAACTTGAAACCGGCCATATACTGCAGGTATGTTGACGACATTTTTACACAGGTACCTGATGTCAGACATCTGCAGGAGCTGAAGGAGGCATTTGAGCAGAGTTCCGTGCTGCGTTTCACTTACGAGATGGAAAAGGATGGGAAGCTGCCCTTTCTAGATGTAACAGTCATGGAAAAGGGCGGAGGTTTCCACACTGCAGTCTACACTAAGGAAACAAACATAGGAATGTGCCTAAATGCCAACAGCGACTGCCCTGACAGGTACAAGAGGAGTGTTGTTAACGCATATGTCGACCGTGCTCTCAGCCACAGCTCAGAATGGAAGCAAGTCGACGAAGAACTCTGTAGGGTAAGGCAGGTCCTAGTCAATAACGGCTTCTCCAATGGTTTCATCGAAGACATCATAAGAAGGAAAGTGAAAAGCCATGCAACCTCTGAAGAGACAACTAACACAACACCTATACCCCCTATTAGACTATTTTACAGGAACTTCTTTTCCACAGCTCATAAAACGGAGGAAAGGGTCCTGAAAGATATTGTTAATAGAAACGTTATCCCTACAGACAAAAATCAGAGGATACAACTGACGATTTACTATAAAACCAGAAAAACGGCCAGCCTACTCATGAGAAACTCTCCAGACACAAAACAGAACGCTTTAAAAGAGACTAACGTCGTCTATGCCTTCAAATGCCCACTTGGGGACTGTAAGCTCCAAAAAAACCCAGTATATAGGCAAGACAACAACATCTCTTTCTAGGCGTTTAACGATGCATAAGCAACAGGGCTCCATTAAGGAACATATAATCTCTTCCCACAACCAAACCATCGCCAGAGAAATCCTAGTAAACAACACAGAAATCATCGATAGATACAGCGATAGCAGGCGGCTTGACGTTTGCGAGGCACTACACATCAAGAAGTCAACACCAGCAATCAACAGCCAATTATTGCACAACTATATTCTACCCACCTCAAGACTCCTTTCCAATATAGAAGCATCAAGAAATATGGACCAATAGGCTTTCTACAAACACTTCTATTCAATACCCATTGTTTGTGTTCTGTCTTGTGTTGATACTTTTAATACCCTATTAATATCCCCTCTTGTTCTGTCTTGTGTTAATGCCACATCACCCCTCCCACCTCACTCAAATGTAGATATAAAACCGGAGATACGTAAGTTCTAATCAGTTGTGTATTTGTGAACTAAAGTCTTTGAAAATGTAATAAGTTTTACAAAATGCGCCCGTGTCGCGTCAGACTAGAAATAAAAATGAATTTTGGAGAATTGATTTTTGATTTACCTCCAACAGTGAAGCGCAATGTACGAAAGATTGAGAAAATTCGTGTTAGAATTATTAATCTTACTTTTTCGGTCATATTTAATAATATATGTCTACAGGAAAGACTGCTACCAAAATATACTAATATATATATATATATATATATATATATATATATATATATATATATATATATATATATATATATATGTGTGTGTGTGTGTATATCACGAAAATAAACACGTGATTAAGAATGTGACAATGTCAGACCACGGAGGAAAAATGAAGGACCTCCTGAAGATGTATTTAATATACGAAAGTACTTAAGGAAATTTCCTGTTTCATTTTTCCTCCGTGGTCTGACATTGTCATATATATATATATATATATATATATATATATATATATATGTCGTACCTAATAGCCAGAACGCACTTCTATGCCTACTATTCAAGGCCCGATTTGCCTAATAAGCCAAGTTTTCATGAATTAATATATTTTCTCTAATTTTTTTCTTATGAAATGATAAAGCTACCCATTTCATTATGTATGAGGTCAATTTTTTTTTATTGGAGTTAAAAATAACGTAGATATATGACCGAACCTAACCAACCCTACCTAACCTAACCTAACCTATCTTTATAGGTAAGGTTAGGTTAGGTAGCCGAAAAAGGTAGGTTAGGTTAGGTTAGGTAGGTTAGGTAGTCGAAAAACAATTAATTCATGAAAACTTGGCTTATTAGGCAAATCGGGCCTTGAATAGTAGGCATAGAAGTGCGTTCTGGCTATTAGGTACGACATATATATATATATATATATATATATATTGAGGAGGTGGAGGAAAAGCGAGCTCATCTGCCCAGAGTCTCGCCATATTTTCTCCATTATATTCCTCATCCAAGGAACTGGTACAAGAAGCCATCCCACAACAAACGCTATCAGGAACACAACCAACAGTAAGGTTGCCAAATCCCTATAAAAATTATAGTTTGGTCTCAGGAAGAGAGACACCATCTGGCTAATGTCAGATAGGCTGCGGTTCTTAATCAGGATGAGTTATTAATTGTTATAGAGCGTAGAGTGGCCAATTAGCATGCTATATAACATTATACATTCATATATAAATTGAGGGTCGTTAGGCAGCGCGGCAACGCCTCATTATCAAGTAAGTTCTGACTTAATCATTTCAGTGAATGAATCTCTTTTATTTCTGAATATTCCTATAATCAGAATTGCCATATCCATTAATCTTAATTTATAAATTTTTTTTATTTTATGTCATATAATAATTTTTAATGCATATTTCCATATACCTTTGTGTAATTATACCTTGTGTGCAACGTCACATATATTCCTAGGACTAGGCTAGAATGTGTATTTAGTTCAGGTCCTAGATCATGAACCTGGCCAGTGCTTGATTACATGTCATAGAGCTGTTTAATTATATTCATGTAACAATTGCCTATTAAATGTGTGGGTGTTCCGCAGGTATATTGTGTTCTGCAGTATATGAGCCAGATCAGCCTTAAGGATCCTACCTGCTGTGGCCCATTACCAGTATCAAGGTCATAGATGAGTGGACTTGCAATCCAGCATAGGAACCTTGTATTCAGCTAACAGCCTTCTTGTGTTGTACTATATCAACAATTACAATATTATTTAATTTTAAATTCATGGTTCTAGGTACCACATTTTTGTTCGTATGTAATTCTACTCTTCATCAGTAATCCTGGTATTTTCCCCCACAATGGAAGTAAATATTGAAATTTTGAATTTGGCATTAGAGGGGTGAGCGATATCAAAGTGGTAAGCTCCATCCTCAAGATTGTGAGTATATTAATCTTTACTTTGACCATATTACTAATAGTGTGTATATTGTTTGTTCAATAAATGAATTATAAAGCATTTATAAACAATTATAGATGATGACAAAAATTCATTAAACAAGAATAATGACCGGTCTCTGGTAAGTGGCTTAGATGCGTACAGTTTGGTTATGCCTGGAGCAGATAAGCGATATAAAGTGTTAGGTTCACATCGTATTTTGTATAACACATTTGTAAATGTGTCTAATGGAGAAATGTTTAACACTAGTCTACAAGGAATGGAAATGTCAGCTCTTAATATCTGTGTTATTATCGTCTATGCCATGATTCATTTAAAATGTTTACTGGAGAAAAATATACTTCCCAACGAGAAAATGTGGCACCCTAACAAACATATCATTGAGGAAGTAATAAAACATATACGTTCGACATTATTTGGTCATCCAATGTTACCTATTATTACCTTGATAAACATTAAATGAATAGATTATTAATTATTAAAAAAATAACATTAAAATACAATGTCTTGGAAAATAAATACCAATAAACTTTTGTCCTATTTTCATTCTAATATAACTACTATTAATAATTCTAGTGATACTAATGCTGCTATTAGTGATACTACCACTAATATTACTGCTACTTATAGTAGTAATAATACTACTACTACTACTCTTACTGATATATTGTCAACAGTAAACAATAATGATAATAATAGTAATAATAATTTTAATAGTAAAAAAAACTTAGATACCGAAGAATTCTCTCACGATATGTTTTTTTTAAATATGTACGATATCTTAATGAAGAAAAGAGAGAATCTGTTCTTCTTGTTCTTGATTTTGATAATACATTAACCGTATACGATGAACAACAACATTTGGAATTGAATTTCTCAAATAGTTTTCCTTAAGTGTAAACACGCCCATTTTTATATGAAATGCTAGATTATATGAAAGCCACAAACAAACATAAAATTCTTATTTTATGGTCGGCAGGTAAATGATCATATATCCAAAATGTTTTAACTTTATTGAACACGTGTCAATATTTTACTCATATTCTAACGTATTATGACTGTGTTTTTCCGAAAATAAATATGGCGTTAGTAAATCATACAAATACATTGTCAATAAATACCATAAATATTCAGATATGAGAGCAATACTGATAGATAATTGGGCTGTTTATAATGTTTTAGGGAGAAAAAGAAAGAGTTATGAGACAGAGACAAATCATGATGGAAAAGTCAAACAGCAATATAGTCGCCTGATCTTTATCAAACCTTATATGTGATGTGGTGAAAGAATTGGGGGGTTTCAATATACACCCCTCATCAAATAAAAAATTGTAGATAGTTTTATTCTTTCTAAAAGTTTAAATGGAAAATAAATGATAATAGTAGTAGTAGTAGTAACAAAAGAACAGAACCACCTCCTCAAGGAAAGTTAGAACAGTGTCCTTATTATGGTGACACAGCTCTCTTATCTTTAATATGTTTCTGTGAAAAAGAAATCTTTGGGACAGTAACACTGACTAACGAAAACAAAGAATAGATACAATGTGACTACTTTGTCATTTCATATGAAAACGATCAGTTACTATTAATAAACAAAAAAATCCAATATAAACAGTGAACAGTGTCGCCCTCTCACATGGGTACAAACTTCCTCACCATGAGGACAAAATTCTTTATTTTTTTATATTATGTATTCTTATATCTATAATACTAATTAACTACTTTCATCATCTTCACTTTCGTTCGTTGGCTTATTATGTATGAGTTGTTCTATCAACTCAAGCTGATTAATTAACATTAATTATTTTTCGTGCATAGCTTTGGTATTTGAAACTTAACTCATTCCCATAATTAATTTTCACTTTCCCCAGTTTTTCTATAAATTTCTTCAATGTTGTTTTTAAAGACCTCTTGTGAATTTTTAAGTTGCCGCTGATAATGGTCATGCAACTGGTTTATACGAACAGCTATATAAAGTAACTGTTGTTATTATTATCAATTAGGGTCAAATTAGTTTGAAAGTGTTTTGAATTTCATCTATTTAAGTAATAGCGACAATGATCATATTTACACAACCTTTAATGCGTTCATTCATGCGTTTCCATAACAGATAAGAAGGGTAAATCAGTTGGGCAAAGATTAAATTGGGTGTATAGAGATAACTATGTTCAAGGGTAGATAGAAATTGTTCAAACAATTTATATACATTCAAAATTCTGTTCATGAGATCGATTCTGACCATATTTTCGTTTTCAAATTCATTGATCGCACAATATATAAGGTTAGTTTGTAAATCATTAATGAGGGTTGAATCCACTACTTGGTCGATATTATTGGAATTTTTAAAGAATTCATTTATTTCTCGAATATTTTCCTTCGGTTCAAATTGTATATCACCACTCTTTTCAGCTTCTTGTAAAGCTAAGTTAAAAAGAGTGTAACATTTTATTAGAGGAAATGGGTTTAGCATCTCTGACCTATTTCCATTGTTGTCAATGGAAATCACGGTCGGACAACCCCGGACAATCCACTTGACCACCCCGGCGGTGGGGTGGTTCAAATAGCTTAGGCTATCACCTCATTTTGTCCGGTCGTGATGGTCAAGTGGATTAAGGCGTCTTGTACATACCAGTTGCGTTGCTTCTGGGAGTATGGGTTCGAGTCACTTCTGGGGTGTGAGTTTTCAGTTGCATATTGTCCTGGGGACCATTCAGGCTTGTTCGCATTTGTGTTCCTCACGTGTGCCCCAAAGAATGAGGTGATTTGGTAAAATGCTATGCCCAAGATTACAATCCGAGTGCCGGCGGTGGGGTGGTTCAAATAGCTTAGGCTATCACCTCATTTTGTCCGGTCGTGATGGTCAAGTGGATTAAGGCGTCTTGTACATACCAGTTGCGTTGCTTCTGGGAGTATGGGTTCGAGTCACTTCTGGGGTGTGAGTTTTCAGTTGCATATTGTCATGGGGACCATTCAGGCTTGTTCGCATTTGTGTTCCTCACGTGTGCCCCAAAGAATGAGGTGATTTGGTAAAATGCTATGCCCAAGATTACTATCCGAGTGCCGGCGGTGGGGTGGTTCAAATAGCTTAGGCTATCACCTCATTTTGTCCGGTCGTGATGGTCAAGTGGATTAAGGCGTCTTGTACATACCAATTACGTTGCTTCTGGGAGTATGGGTTCGTGTCACTTCTGGGGTGTGAGTTTTCAGTTGCATATTGTCCTGGGGACCATTCAGGCTTGTTCGCATTTGTGTTCCTCACGTGTGCCCCAAAGAATGAGGTGATTTGGTAAAATGCTATGCCCAAGATTACTATCCGAGTGCCGGCGGTGTGGTGGTTCAAATAGCTTAGGCTATCGCCTCATTTTGTCCGGTCGTGATGGTCAAGTGGATTAAGGCGTCTTGTACATACCAGTTGCGTTGCTTCTGGGAGTATGGGTTCGAGTCACTTCTGGGGTGTGAGTTTTCAGTTGCATATTGTCCTGGGGACCATTCAGGCTTGTTCGCATTTGTGTTCCTCACGTGTGCCCCAAAGAATGAGGTGATTTGGTAAAATGCTATGCCCAAGATTACTATCCGAGTGCCGGCGGTGGGGTGGTTCAAATAGCTTAGGCTATCACCTCATTTTGTCCGGTCGTGATGGTCAAGTGGATTAAGGCGTCTTGTACATACCAGTTGCGTTGCTTCTGGGAGTATGGGTTCGAGTCACTTCTGGGGTGTGAGTTTTCAGTTGCATATTGTCCTGGGGACCATTCAGGCTTGTTCGCATTTGTGTTCCTCACGTATGCCCCAAAGAATGAGGTGATTTGGTAAAATGCTATGCCCAAGATTACTATCCGAGTGCCGGCGGTGGGGTGGTTCAAATAGCTTAGGCTATCACCTCATTTTGTCCAGTCGTGATGGTCAAGTGGATTAAGGCGTCTTGTACATACCAGTTGCGTTGCTTCTGGGAGTATGGGTTCGAGTCACTTCTGGGGTGTGAGTTTTCAGTTGCATATTGTCCTGGGGACCATTCAGGCTTGTTCGCATTTGTGTTCCTCACGTGTGCCCCAAAGAATGAGGTGATTTGGTAAAATGCTATGCCCAAGATTACAATCCGAGTGCCGGCGGTGGGGT